>NC_056729.1:586882477-587099977 GCF_019279795.1 Protopterus annectens | reverse complement strand
GCAGGTTTTGTGAAGTTGATACAATTCCAAAATGGCCAATCACAGATATGTGCGGGAAAAACGGCATATATAAGCCCCATAGGCGGGAATACACAGCATAAACGATTGTAGAACTGACTTGCAGCCAGAATGACAGGAGTAGGTGAGGGTAGTTGCTTTCGAGCACAGAGGTGGGGCGTTGAGGAGTCCAGATACATGGTCTGGCTCCTAGTCCACAATCATGAGGCCCAACTCATGCAGGGCCAGGTCCTGTGGGGAGCATATAGGGCTGAGGCGTGGGACCGGTTGGCTCAGGATCTCACCAGTGCCACAGGGATTCCAAGGACTGGTGAGCAGGTTCGTCACCACCATGCGGACCTGAAGAGGCATAAGCAGGACCAATTGAACCTTTGGATCCAGGAGGCCCGGCAAATGCCCAAACCCCACTACTGAGTAAGTTACATGTAATTATGTATGTAAGAAATTAAACTAGCTGATATTATGGAGATGTGTATTCCAATATTACTTCATTTATATTACAGATGCAGGTGTCCGTTCTGCGAACCGCAGAGCCTATGGCGATAGGCTGGTGCGGTTGTGCCACCAGGCAGGTCAGTAATCCTCTCCCAGTAACTGTAAAGAAATATAAAAGTATGACAGTTAGCAAAAGAGTGCAGTGTAGTCACTAAGTAATAAAATGTGCAAGTAACAAGTGTAAGAGTGTTTGCAAGTATTGCTTGATTACAAAAGTGTGTTGCAGTCTGTAATCCAAACAGAAAAATTAAAATGTCTGAAATAAAGTCTGAAATAAAGATGCCCCACCTGTAATATAATAGTACACAACCTGCAGCAGGCTGAAAAGTACAGCTGCAGAAGATGAGCAAATCACATGCGTGAAATATACCCCTGTTGAAATACTGAAACATGACAGAAGTGAGACTGCTGGAAAGGATTGTAATAACTACAGGTAAAACATGTCAATAAAGCCTAGAAGTAAGTACCATCCTGAATAGTAAAATGAAAACAAGTGAGAGAGTGTGAGAAAGTGTTATGAATCCACCAATAAAGTAGTAATAACCCCTGAATAAAGTATACTGCAGTCAGTACAGAATGAAATGCATGTGAGAAGCAAAACCAAACAGCGAAATCTGTTCAAAGTGTTGCTGCAGCTGGAATGTGTATCCCAAAATCTGGATATGTTGCTCTCAGTCTGCAATATGCAGATAGTATGATTGTCTGACATACCAAACATCCACAGTTGTCTATAGCTATATAAAGCAAATGTAGTAGGATGATGTAGCTGAACAAAGCCAGATATGAATGTGTATGAATAACAATAAAATGTATATTGATGTAGCAGTAACAGTCCTATCACCAAATTGAAGTAGTTATCATATAGGAAACTGTAGTTAGAACAGTAGTGTGTGTATATATGTGCAGCTATTAGAAATGTACAGCATATGTATTGGTATTCGAGGGTGTTAATGTTATTTTCTTCACCCCACCCTATAACCACATATAACCCATTCCACGTGAAAATGGTATGTGCAATCACAATTAACACCCCTGGACATTTGTCCTGTTGGGTCATAAATATTTGCATGTCCGTTGATGCATCTGCCCTGTTCATACATCCAAACCTGATGGCCTATTGCCATCAATCAACCCTGCATGTTGTTGGACTGTGTATTGCTGTTCAAATTATGCATGTGTTATGCTCACTGTTCAATGGTGTGAATATCTGGGTGTTTGGTTAATGGGAATACTAATGCATGCTGTTACAACTAATTGTGAATGGTATTATATGTTACTAACCCAAACTGTCATGACATAATGCAAAACATAGGACGACAGGGAAGGCGGGTTCCAGCGGACCCACCTCTCCCACCTCAGCTGGCGAGTGCACCTGGCACTAGTGCCCAGTCTGGCCCCTCCTCCGGTGGCCCTGTGCCACCTGCGGGTGGAAGCACTGCAGGAGATGGGGCTTGTCCCCCCTCTGCAAGTGTGGCCAGAGGAGAACCACCACTCATCCTCCGTAGTGTCCGGACTGTGGTGTGTAGGGCGATCCAGGACTCTGTTCTTGGGCCCCTACGCCAGCTTGAGGCACAGGTGTCACAACTTACGGGCATGCCTGTTGCCCGGCCTACACAGCCCCCATCACAGCCCCGTCCTGGGCAGTGAAGGAACAGTGGCAACTGCCCATGGGTGGGGATATCAGTTCCACTGTTGCCATCTGTGGGCTCATGGGCTCTGGATATCTAAACCTCCGTCCCTGTCAATTGTGTAACCCCCCCCACACGTGTCATACACCGCCACTGTATGTGTCTTGTTTATCTTGTCTGTTGACCTACCCAACCTACCTCCCCAGCTATACCGACTTCCTTCACCTGACATACCACTCTCACCTGAAAAAAAAAAAAAGGCACTCTGTACCCACAAAAAAATTACGCCCCATACATAGCTGCCCATTCCGCACACATGTCTGCTGGACATGGAAACTATCAATTACAATTGGCTGTACAACAAGTATTATTGTTGTCCTGACACCTCTCTCAGGGGTGGAAGGTTTCAAATGTCACACCAAATTAGATACATATGCACAGCTGTTGCTGATGAAGAAATGGGCAGCTATGGGCCTTACCTACATCCCTCCTGCAAATCCCAAGCTTGTTTCCCTACTGTCTTACCCTTATTGTGACCCCTTTTCACCACTTTCCTGTCTCCCCATTTTCATTTCTTTCAAAGAAAATAAGCGCGGGTGTCGCCAGAGTAAGCACTGTTAGCGGTTGTGGCGGGTGTGCGGGGAGCTGAATGCCAGTGCGCATGCGGAGCTCCACGAAACCAGCGCTAACCGATTACAACTCCTTAAAAGTGCCTTAGTCACTCTGATTGACAGGTCCTGTAGTCAGTTCAAAAGCAAAATAAAATCCCACTGTCAGTCCCGAACCCAGGACCATGGAAACAGTATTCGGCATGACCTACCACTAAGCCATGACTCTTATACAAGAACATTGTGCTAAAATAAATATATCATGTAATAGTAGGAATGAATGTAAAGGGAATATAGGATGTGTAGTACACAAAGCATGTCATTTAGAATTATTGTCAAAACTAGTGGATTTCCATAATAGTAATGTGTGAACAGAAACAGCCATGCTAGTTGGTAGCTAGTAGGTAATAATGTCAGTTAATGTACATATATAAATGTATGTATATTTACATATATATATATATATATATATATAGTTGTAGGTGTCAGTGTGCATACACACTTTCTACAGGAAACAGGAGAGAGGAATGGAGAAATGTGAATCTACAACACAGCCTGAATCATGAGAGAGATACTAACCTTTACACTCACAGAACAGTGTCCACAGCATACCAGCATGGTCCCCACCCTTACAATCTGAAAGGGTAACGCCTATCTCACAAACCCTTTTATAGCACTGTCCTGAAATCACAGTGAGAACTGCAATCAGTACACAACTGGCTGCATGCAATTAGCAAATGCTGGCTTACAATTGGTGCAGAGGCCATCACATGGACCTATGCAGATACCTACAAAAGCATCCTGTACTAACACTCCACACATGCAATACGTTCATTGCACTGTCTGGAAGCAGACAGAGGGAGAGAGACAGACAGAGACAGAGGCAGAGTGAGAGAAAAAAACAAATACACACTGAGTCTAAGCTGTCAGCAGTGACAGTAGCAAGCCGTGCCAGCAGCAGCAGGAAGCAGAAGTAGTGGTAATGCAACCAGCTGCGACAAACACAGGTAATGTAAAGTAGCAGGTTAATAGCCTGCATACTGTGAACCCTCCAAATGTGTCATAGGTCTATATCTATAGGTATGTCCATGTGATATGTTGTGTGTACGTAGTTCCACCAAAAGGGGATGACTATACATTACATGTCAGTCAGTGTTAGGCCATGATTCTGGCAGCAGTTGTCTGTGCGTTGCCCTCATCAATGGCTGTAGTGACTGTTTTGAAAGGTCAACCAGGTTCAAAAGGCAGGATCAGCCCATCACAAAGGTAAACTGGCCGGGAACAAGGGGCTGCAGGTACCCAATATCGCTGTATATGCGTCCCATACTGAATAATTCCATAGCTTAGCAGACCAGGCCGGTAATGCTTATGATGCGGTAGTTCCCAGGGTCAGTAGAGGTGCCTCCTTAGTGGTGTGGGACCACTGTTGCTGTATGCCAGTGTTCAGGTACATATCCTGTAGTACGGCCAAGGTTAAATATCAGTCTTATATGCGGTTGTATGTCCTCTTGGAGTGCACATAGCACACATCCAGGGATACCATCAGGTCACAGTGATGCTGTGTGTTCTGCTTTGCTGAGGGCGGCCCTCACCTGGACATGTGAGATGATAGGGAGGTTACATTCAGCTGTGATAAGTATTTCTACTTGTGGGGGAGAAGGAGGGGAAATACGTGCACCGAACCTGTCTGCAAGAATGTTGCCAATATCTGTGTGTTCCATGAATGTTAAGTAGGTGTGTATTAACTCAGAGCATATCTGAGGCATTTGGTCCATATGTGTAACATAACTGAAGAAGGCCTTGTGGTTATCTATAGTGTTTGTGGCCGTTTCCCTCCCAGAGTAGGCCGTGGCCGTTGTTATGAGAGACCGTAGCGTATTACCAGTGCTGACCACAGATGTCTTCCCTTAATGTGAATCTGCTCTGTCCTGCAGTAGCCTCCTGCTATTGTTATACAATCTGCCTCTGGCTGGGGTCCACCGGACAGGATGCCTAACCTTTGTGCATAGAGTCTGGGTTAGAAATGTGTGTGCAAGTTCCATGCAATCTGTGGGATGTCCGTGGTAAGCATTTGCAAAGGGGTCAGCAGTGCGGGTTGTGGCTTCCACTGGCCCAGTGGGCTGCATGGATACCATCTCAGTCCTAACAAGTGAATAACTGTCTAATCACATACATATCAAAGTAGTCTACTGTGCTGGTGGTGGTGGTGGGATATGTATATCCAGGCCGAGTAACTTGTGTCCACATCACACTAGTGGATGGCATTCCACATACAGTACCTTGGTATGAACCCCCAGAGTGAGGTTGTGTATTGGACCTGTCGCAGTGTGCTGACCGATGGGGCATGCTACTATGTTGTATGGAATATGGCAGGTATTGTTGCACAGGTGTTGGCTGAGCACTGATATCTGGCCATGTACTTGTGTATCCACCACGAGACACACACATGCAACATATGGGAGTAGTAGTATATCACTACACTTGAGTATCATGTATAGTATGTGTGCCATATATTGCTGACATAGTCTGCTGATATCCTGTTTGTGTTCTCTTCCAGGGAGATGGCACATCAGCGTAATCCTGCATACTCTGCAGCGGAAGATGAGGAGATACACCAGAGCCTGGTGCGGGATTATGACATACTATTTTCCCGCACCAGCCAGAATCAGCAGGAGAGGGCTGCACTGTGGCAAGAACTTGTCCGTAGGGTAAATGACATTGGCATGCATAATAGGACATATGAGCAGGTACGACATCACTGCAGTGATTTAATCAGAAATGTCCATCAGCGTGAGTCGGATATCCACAGGCAACAGGTTGCCACAGGAGGTGGGGTGGCAACACCCCCCCCTCACCAGACTGGAGGGGCTACTCCTAAGTGTTGTGGCTCCAGCCCCGGAACAGCAACAGCAATACACCTGCATCATGATGGAGGCTGGATCCACACAGCAGCACGACATGGAGCGTGCAGGTAATATGCCATATGTACACTTGACTGCTCTGTACACTGTTAGTTTATGCATGTGTAAGGTGTGTCCGTGGTATGTTGCTGTCAACATAGTATGTAATTGTGCATGTGTGATATTCCTAATATCAGCAGCTGACGTGTGAAAGGCAACTGGTGTACTACTGCACTGTATTATATGCAGTATCAATGGCACAGTTGTGCCCACTGACATTAATCCCCTCATTTCTGCAGGTCCCTCTGGGGTTACAGCAAGACAGGCCATCCATGCTGGTGAGTGTGTTTAACAATACCTATAATAGTCCTGATAGTGCTAGTAATACTAGTGTAACTCAGTAGTGCTTTGTGTGTATGCTGCGGGGTGTGCATGTGTGCATGTGTGCAGGTGTGCCTGTGTCCACGTGTGCATGTGTGCATGTGTGCCTATGTCCACGTGTGCATGCGTGCATGTGTGCATGTTTGCATGTGTGCCTGAGTCCACGTGTGCATGTGTGCATGTGTCCACGTGTGCATGTGTGCATGTGTACACGTGTGCATGTGTGCATGTGTGCATGTGTGCCTGTGTGCATGTGTGCATGTGTGCATGTGTCCATGTGTGCATGTGTGCATGTGTGCCTGTGTGCATGTGTACATGTGTGCATGTGTCCACGTGTGCATGTGTGCATGTGTCCACGTGTGCATGTGTGCACGTGTGCATGTGTGCATAAGTGCATCACTGGTAACATTGTGTGGACACTGTAAACTGTGTTTCCTGTCTTCCTCCCACAGGTTCTGGTGCTGCTCTGGTGTCCTGCAGCAGGGAACCTGAATCTGGTGCCACAGGTACTGGTAATGATGATATCTGTGTAATGGTACAGGAAGGTGTGTCAGGGTCTGCCATTGGTCAGCCAATTGACAGTACACAGCTGTCAACCCCATCATTGCACAGTCATCCTGCCAGTACATCCTTTGTCACCATTGTCCCTAGGTGATGGACAGGATACAGTGGGCATTGACCAGGGTAATGTGGTATCTGTGGCACATGCTTCCCCACACAGCAGCCATGGGCAGGGTCCTGCAATGGTACCACACAGACAGTTGCCCATGGGTTCTCGTGGGAGCATCCATGGGCATACTGCCTCTGGCAGACGTGCCCAAAGAGGTCTGTCAACCTCAGCTATGTTTCGGGCTGTCATGCAGGCACAGTCGTGTATAGAAAGGTACACCAGACAGGGTCTGAGGGAGCTGAGAGCATGTCGCATAGCCATGACTGACAGTATGCGTGACATCGCGAATGCTATCCGTAATTTCACTGATGTCATAGACAGACATTGTGGGGATATATTACAGCAGTTCCACAACCAAATGTCCATGAGCCAGGGCAATGGTGGGAGGTTGCGGTGTCGACGTGGCCGTATGCCAGCAACAGCAGCAGCTGGCAGTCGGCGAGGACGACAACAGGCCCACGCACACCTCCATAGTGCCAGGAGCAGCCCTGGCAATGCTGGGTCTGTGCTGTCATCGGAACGCCCCAGGAGACCACATGCACGTGGCTCTGGACAGTCCCAACAGGGACCTGTGTCCAGTCAACACACTCCCACTTCTGATGACAGTACCCAGTCTGGCTTAGTACCAGATATGGTCCGTAGCACCCCTGCCAGGCACAGGTACTGTGTCCGTGCCCACAGACACTGATCTGTATGACCTGCCAGGTGTAGTCTGTGGCTGTCCACAAACCCCTGTATATGGCAGCCATGAGGTGGAACTGTGTGCGTGCATACACACATGCAAAATGTTAACACCTAGGGCTACCACATGCGCACACACTGCACCAACAGTGCCCCACCCTGTACTGCTGTCCCTCACCAACACACATACACACACATGTCAATTGGTGGTATCAGTGGCAGACTCAGGCATACCTAATTCACACCCTGTGCATATGATGAAACTGTGCCACCTCCTGCAATCTCCAACATCAGTGCAGGAACAGGTAAACACGTTGCTGATGCACAGGGCGACTACATAGAAGTGTATTAGTAGTATCATGTTGGTAACAGTACAGTGTGCTGATATGACTGTGTGTATATCCCAGCATGCCTGATGCAGTAACCGTATGACTGTCCTGAATTATCTGCACCCATAGTACGTACCAAAGTGTAACAGCTGCACATAATTGCATACCGGTGGTAAGGATGTCAACAGATAGCCACATACATGGGTAGCACAGGGGGGAAGCTAATGCAAGTAGTGATATACAATGATGGACATGTACAGTAATGGTGGCAAGTTGCCCACAACGAGTATGCAATGTGGATGTTTGCGCATGTTGATATGTGTGCAGGACCAATGTAATCCAAATCACAATTAACTATGACATAATATCAGTTCTACCATGGGCATCTGCGCTGTGCATTCCTGGGTACATGTTGATAGTGCCTACATATTTGCACTGTTACCTACTGGTAGTGTTACCCCTTGTTTGTTGTACAATGGACTACTTCCAGCCCTGCTTACTGTAGCTTTGTTTGCATGCATATTCGTTTGGGGTTCCCTGGAACACTGCTTCCACCTGCAATGCAGAGTTACAGTGCTTCTGTGGACTCCTAGTGACATCTGCATAGCGTACGATACGTATGTCAAGTTTACACATGACAGAATGTCACTGTCTGTCCTGCTCAAATGTACGTTGCCTGTGACACATTGCACATGTCTTACCTGGCATTTACCCACGTGTGCAGTCATATATGCCAGTGCTATGAAACAGTAGCAGTACACCCACACATACACACCTTCAGTATGTTGTTCCCCATTGGCCCTATGTGTTGGTACTCACCATGACAATCACACTACTAGGGTAGCATGTGCAAAGGTAACCTGTGAATCACCTCTATGGTCCAGTTGTCGTTTATGTGAGTCATGTGGCAATGTCACAGCTGCCACATGTATGCAGTCAACCATCACCCTTGGCCAGGAACGTACAACACATGTGTGGGATGCCACCACATAGCCAATCTGGGGACTGAGCACTCTGAACCCAGTAATGCCATACCCTGTCAGGTGGCATGTCATACTACAGTGACTACAATACCAGTCAGACATAGACACGCACTGACAGCAAGCTGAACACACTGGGGCATACGTGGGGACTCAGAATAACATCCTGTCTGAGCATCACACACCTCCGCAGCTGGCACACAGGCATATGTTACGTCGGAACAGAGCACATGCCACACATGGCACACACATCCCGTGTGCCACACACTCACAGCCTGTAGGGCTACACAACACACCTGCTACAGATGTGTCAGGTACCTCTCTTGGCCGCTGCAGTGGGGTCCCACTCAACAAGCTGTACATGGTGAAGATCACAGTGATATGCCTCTGGGGCACTATGGTCCACCACAAAACACATGCATACAGGTCAGTCAGAGGCATGGACATATATGACTCAGTCATTGACCATGCCATTATGGATGACCTGAGACATACCTCCCTGGACTACATGATAAGGAACATAGAAGGGATCTCTCAGCATGTGGCACGGGCCAGTATGAGCCTGATCTTGGTTGCCATCATACCCTCACCAGGTATGCTACCACTATATGTAGGACGGGTGTTCTATGTCTACATTCTGCTCAGTCTCCAATGTCATTCATAGGGTATCCACTGGCTGTCAATGTGTGCTTACATGCTAGGGAAGCCACAATGATGTGCGAGGGGCAGCTTGCACGTGACACCCATGGCCCACTGTATATTGGCAAAGCCCCCTGATACACACATACTGCCTTATGCTGCAGGACACGGATTACATAGCCACCTCCGCGGGTATCACACAGGATAGGATGCTAACAGTGATGCTACACAACACCAGCAGTGTACACTGCAAGATGCATGCACTGGACACTGTCCTCAGCACGGTGAACTGCAATGTCTGTGCAGTACCAGAGTCCTGATTCACAGCTCACAGGTGCAACCCATCACTGCCAGGTTATACCTCATACCATGCCTGTCATCCCCTATACATGTAACACTGGACAGGGGGGTGGTATCCCAAGGCAGCACAGATACTCACACCTCCAGGTTGTTGGCACAGCACAAAGCATCAGGGCCTATTCATGTGCAGCTAACAGTGTGTCGGACTGCCGTCTGGTTCATAGCCTGGCACACACAACCCTCTCATACACAGGAAACCCACCTATCCTCCATAACAACACTGGCAATATGCAAGCCTCAAAAACTGTCTTTATATGGCTGGACTGCATCCAGCCAAACATTGTGCGTGAGCATTACTGTAGCTACAACACACTAGTTGAAGGGTTCCCAGCATGTGGTCACTGAATTGCAGTGGAATGACATGTTACCACTCCCACAACAGGTGGGAACATGCAGCACCTGTACATCGACTACATGTAGACTATATGGCCCAGACCAGATGTGTATCCCCTGCTGTAGGTATTTTACCATATACACCCACACTGTATAGACACATACCGCTTGCGGCCCCTGCACAGTAAGACACAGTCATATTGTTATGCATTGCAAATACCATTTATCCACTCGAGGCATGTGTCAGACATGGTAACTACTGCAGGTCACAGGTATTTATGTGTATGTGTCACACACATACATCATGTGTGCATTGCCATTGCTGGTTTAGGCAATGGTATGCATTGTTATGCACAAAGACCCACACAAGGTCATAATGTGTGACACAACCACACGTGGCAGTTGTGGGTTACCAAAACATACCTATCTGTACTCTGACAATGGTAATAGACCCAGTAGCAGAGCGCACTATTGGCATTACTGGCCAACTAGCCCTGTTTGGCTGTGCTGATAGTGTGGTGACATCCCCTGTGTTTACTGGGGGAATATGCAGCATCTGGTGTATTGTAGTATTTGCCAAAAGGATCTGTTTTTTTACACTTGCATTTGCACACACCCTACTACCCCCACACACACAAACACACTTGCAGGATTCATACCCCTACCTAACTAAGTCACGACATGTGAGAGAGATGCATTAGCGAAGCGCACTATTCGGATTACTAGGAGGTTCCTCTTCTCTGGCTGTACTTATAGGGTGCTGACATCATCAGTGTTTTGAAAGGGTAATGTGCATCAGGTAGTGTGATCTCCTGATTGCCAAAACTAACATGCTTTTCATACAGAATTGCACACACACAAACTCCCCACATCCAAACACACACACACTTGCAGGTTTCAAACCCCTACCTAACTATATTATGACACTTGAGAGAGATGCTGTAGCAGACTGCGCTATTCGGATTACTGGTAGGTGTCTTTTCTCCAGCTGTATGTATAGGGTGCTGACATCATCACTGTTTGGAAAGGGTAATGTGCATCATGTAGTGTGATCTCCTGATTGCAAAAAAAGCACATGTTTTTCATATAGAATTGCACACACACAAACTCGCCACATCCAAACACACACACACTTACCATTTGCAGGTTTCAAACTCCTACCTAACTATATTATGACACTTAAGAGAGACGTATTAGCAGAGTGCACTATTCGAATTACTGGGAGGTTTCTCTTCTCCTGCTGTACATATAGGGTGCTGACATCATCTGTGCTGAGATAGGGGAATGTGCATCCTGTAGAGTGCTTTCACAGTTGCCAAAAGGGACATCTCCCTCACACAAACTTGCACACACACTAAACCCCCTCCACACACACTGGGCAGTTGCAGGATTCAAACCCCTACCTAACTATGTTATGACACTTGTGACAGACGCAGTAGTAGAGCGTGCTATTCAAATTATTGGGAGGCTTCTCTTCTCCTGCTGTACTTATAGGGTGCTGACATCATCCGTGCTGAGATAGGGGAATGTGCATCCTGTAGAGTGCTTTCACAGTTGCCAAAAGGGACATCTTCCTCACACAGACTTGCACACACACACACACACACACACACACACACACACACACACACACACACACACACACACACACACACACACACACACACACACACACACACACACACACACACAGCAATTGCATGGTTCGAACTCCTACCTACCTATATTATGACACTTGAGGGAGATGCATTAGCAGAGCGCGCTAACCGAATTACTGGGCATCTGGTCTGCACCTGCAGTATTTATAGGGTGCTGACATCTTTATTTCTACAGAGTTATGTACATCTAGTACTACCTGTCAGGTGGGGGATAGCATATATATGCATTTGCAGCCACCTACGTCAGGGTCAGATATGCACATCGCACTGGCAGGTTATGTTCTATACCATGCTTTGTGACCACAGGACCTGTAACACACAACACAACCAGTCCAGAACACCACACCCACATCCAGGGCACACACTTAGCTTCCCTGGGAACAGTGCCGGATATGCAGGTGTTCACATACACCATTCCAGTTGTTAACATCAGGTACAGGCATATTGTGTGTGAGAACTACTCAGGCCTCTACCACTTTACCCTACAGCCACTACAATTTGTGGGTCCATGTGCTATGGCAGAACCACACACCACAGCCACATGGGGGAAATACATATTGCACCTGTCCATCTGCAACATGGGTACTCACTGTTCCACACCAGAGGTAGACCACCATTGTTGATATCTGACCATACCCACCTTTCCCTGGACATCCATATCCCATCCCCACCCCCAGGCAAGGTTGTCACTGCACACAAACTGTATTTAGCACAAGCAGACTCTACACTTGTGAAGACTGGGGTGGGCGACTTCAAAGGACCCATGCTGGGGGACTATACTGGCCACTCAGCATAATCCTTGACAATTGCATTCTATGAGCATGTGTACGGTTTGCATTGATCATGCTATCCCACATATACCCATGACTGCTCCACAACAAGACACCTGTCAGGTGTACTCCAGCCATATATGAGCTGTCCAACAGACAGAGTGAACTAATACATTGCAGAGCTGTAGCCCACAGAGGGAGGACATCTGTGAACAGTTCCGGCACAACACTTCATTCCCACATAATCATCACAACACAGTGTTGACAGTGGAATTGTCCAGACAATGCAGATAGGGCTCCCCTCAGTCTGTTATTGATGGCCACTTACTGTTAGAGATCCTCAGCAACCCTCTTCCAGCACACACCAACAACATGGCTGTGGCTTAGCACATTCAAACCCTGGGATCTCCATTGTGCCCCTGCTTGACAGAGGCACAGCTCACTAGCCTCACATGTTGCCTTATGTGACCTACTTTACAGTGGCACAGTAGCCTACTGTACTGGGGATGCAGATGCCAAGCACACTCTGGCTGAGCTGTCATTCCCTAGGGCAACAAGCCTAGTATTGACCTCTACACCCATATGTTCAATTGTCAGATGCACAATATTTGTTGTGCTGTTCTACTGTTTGCAGGTCTTTATTGCCATAGCATTCCCTGTTCCTATGACTAACTTGTGTATCTGTGGAAGATGTTTGCATATGATGGCGATCCACTATATCACTTATGTCTCTGTAGTCATTTACTGTGTGCACTGGGCAGATTGCTGTGTTGTGGTTGGTTCCTGGAATGACATGTACAAATACCAGATATGTGTGGCCAACTGCTAAATGGAGATATGGCCTAAGTGTGTGAGCATGCCCAGTTCAGCCTTTCCATGGCATGTTGTCTGACATATGCCTCATTTATCAAAGTGTGCGAGCATGCCCAGTATGAGCTTTCCATATGTTGCACTCTGAAGTCCACCACATATTTGGGTGTGTGTGAACTTCAACAATATCTCACATTTATGGTTGTGTGTTGGGTGTCATGTTGTGTACTAACTGGCCAACTGCTTCATGTCTGCCACAACAGGGATTATACTGTGCCTTCAGGGATTGCATGGGATACTTTGCAGACAGTTGTCAACATACTTTCATAATGACCTAACACTGTAGTACCGTATAGTGTACTGGTTCAGTACTTTCACTGTGGTGGACAGTATCCTGGGCTTTAGTCCTATCACTGCTTGACATCTTCATAGTGTGCACAACAGACTGTGTAGGGGCCAGTTGTGCACATATGACCATGTTGCATTATGTTCAGATATGGACTACCTACACCAGGCTCATCCAACATTGGTAGTGTATTCCACAACATAGGTGGACATTGGCAAACACTAGCGATGTTCCCTAGGCCATTTCTGATGCTAGTCACAGGGTGTGTTTGTCCTTCGACACACATTGTAACTGGAGTTTGCCATGACATATGTCATGGTTGGTATACTGTGCCTCCGTCTACCTCTGACATAACAGTGATACCCAGGGTTAACCTACCATCTCCCATCCACTCATCGGGATTCCTCTTGAGGGGTGTCGATAGGTGACTCTCTGGCTAACCTGTACCGGGAGTTTACTCAAGAGTGGGGTGCCTTCTGTGTTATGGATCATTCTGTACAGCTTGTCCTATGTATGTCAGTGCTGGGGTTCAGGTCTCTCATGTGCATAGCTCACTGCCATTCAGATTGTACAAGGTGCAGCATGTTCATTGATTCCAGGTTGGACATGGCTTCATACATCAGGCACAGCTTGCCTGTAGCTGGGCAGTATGGCAGTGTGTGGGGCTGCAGTTTGTTTACTCAGGCAACACATGGCATCTGTTCATGCTCTTTGCTACTCCTGGTGGGGTACTGTTGTGGACTTTACAGTTGATGGAGGTGTCTGCTGAGGTATATCCCACAGGGGCTACTGTAGTCAATTGTGACGCTGATGAAGGATGACTGCAGAGCCACAATGACCTCCCCTTATCTACATCTGACAACCTTCATGATTGGGTGGGTATATGGTATGTTTCTGCGAACACTACAGCCACATGTTTGTCCAGTGCAGGATATCTATCACCTTGTGTCCCCAGGTCTCTCATTACATGTTAGGTACGTAATGGGTTAACATCTGTGTGGTAATTTGTGGGCACTTACTGTATATCCACGGTGGTTGTCTATCCACAGTTCTGCAAGTAGCTTGCTGACATGGCTATGGCTCCAGTTGTCTGTTTGTAGGTGGCCCTTTTGTGGGTTGCTTGTGTCAGCTGGGGGTCGGATATGGTGGGCTGTTTGTACTCCTCTGCATACATGTTCAGTCACAGTCCTTCCATGTTGGCCTATACCTATGGGACATATATACAGAACAGGGGGGGCAGGACCAAGCCTTGTGGGATGCCACTCATATCTGCTTTGTAGTCTGACATGGATGCAGCATGTCTGACCATGTCAGTTCTGTCCTCGGTCTGGTTTGCAACCCCTCTACTGACATAGGGGTATATATTTAAGCTGGTGAACATATCCATACTGAACTCGTAGGGTATTGTCTAGAAGCATATGCACGGTCCAGCTATGCTGTGTGGACCACATTGCCCTCATCAATGACCTTAATGACTGCTTCAAATGGGTCAGACATGTTTAGGGGCAGGATCTGCAGTTACGACAGCCACACTGTGTAGGGTCCAGTATCAGTAGGTCCACGATAGCTTTATGTCTGCGGTACATACTGATCCTTTCCATAGCTGTGCAGACCAAGCTTGTCAGGATCCTTGGGTGGTAGTTTGCAGTATCCATTCAGGCAACACCTTTGTTGTGAAGGACCACTGTTGTTGTACACTGCTCTTTGGGTACATATCCTGTGGTAAGGCTGACATTGGGCAGTAGTGTGATTTGGCATTCCATTATTCTTGGAGTCCATGTTGGCCTCAGCCCAGGACACCATCACATACCTTTGCTGCTGTGTGTTTTGCTTTGCAGATGATGGCTGTTACCTCAGCATCTGCAATGTCAGGGGACCAGCAGGCTGCTGGGATAGATATTTTGCATTCTGGGGGGGGGGGTTTGCACTGCACCTGCCAGGTTGTATGTTAGCAATATGTGTGTGTGTTTGGTATGTTGTTTGTAATATCTGTGTGATTCGGAGCATATATGTGGATTCCCAACATGGTTCCTACCATCAGTTAAGTAAGCCTTGTGATTATCCTTAGTGTCCTGTACAATTTGTATCTTCATAGGTTCATGGGTTCATACTAGGCTATCCACCCTAGGGCATTAGTAAGCCAAGCCAGAGTTTGTGTGTCTTTCGCCGCCCCTTGCTATGTGACTATTATGGCCATTTATGATTTTCTTTACTGTGCCTCTGTCTGGTTGTGACACAGTGAAGACCCCCAGTATACATGTATGATCATCCACTTGGCAATATTCCTGTTGAGGGGCATCAGTGAGGGGCTCTGCCTAACATGGATTGGGATCCTGTTTCTGGGTGTGGGGAGCCTCTGGGTTATGTATCTGTCCCTCCAGCACATCCTATTTCATTATGTGTTGAGGCTGACATCTGTCACTGTCACAGCTCCAATGGCTTTGATTTCCTGTGGTGGAGCATGTCCATTACTCCTGTGTTGGACATGGCCTTGTACAACAGACATACAATGCCTCTGTGTAGGCAGTCTGTGACTGCATTCAGCTGGGGTGTCTACAGCCAGGCAGCATATGACATATATTTGACACCCTTTATCCTCTTGGTGGGGTACCTTTGAGGTCTTCCGAACCGCTGCAGGTGTCACGTACGGTACATCCCATATGAGTCATTGTACTAGATTATGGGTGTGATAAGGGAACAGTACAGGGGCACAGTGACCCTTGTTGATGTAGATGTGAATCCTTTCATGATACGGTGTCCAATATCGACAATCTTCCTAGCCACATTGGCATTGTGTGTGTCACATGACAGATTACTGTCGACTTGTGTCCCTAGGTCCCTGATTACTCCTTGCATACATAATGGTTTACCACCTATGTGGTAATTTGTGAGTACCTTGTCTGGTATTTGGTGGGACATTCATACTGTCCAGTGTCTTCAGGATGTCTGGGTGGAGTTCTTGTGTGTGAGAGTGTGGTCTGTCGCATGCTACAGACTGTACAGCAGTTTTGACTACACTTAGGTGCACATGGGTGGTCTCCGCTGCTTTGTGCATTGTCAGTTACCTGGCCATATGGGTGTCTGTGCTGCATATGGATACTCCCCCTCCTTTGATGTTTTGGTCCAGGTGTTGGGGCCATAACACATGATATGTGGTATAACCTGGTAGTGCTGGTGTGCTGTCACTAGGCTTGCAGCAGGCTTCTGTCACTGCACAGACATCGATGTTCTCCATACTGGGAAGTGCCTCAGGGGCATGCATATTGCAGTTTACACATCTGGCATTTGTCAGCATTACCCTTATGTTTCTTACCACTTATGTTTTCTAGGGTGGTGGGTAGTCTTTTTGGCCTTGCCTACATATGGCTCTATGGAGGTGGCAAAGGCCTTATCCAGTATCCAGACACAGGGGTAACAGGTGCAAGCCATCCCTGGAACAGCAGCATGGCTTGTCATGCATGACATCTCAAGCAGACAGACATTAGACCCTCTTGGACTGACAGCTGTAACTGTGCCACCTGTTAAAGATGATCATTCTGTGTTTGTACTGTGGCATCATTCTTGGTGAGGGTTGGATGCTGCACACGGCCAGTGTCATACCGGCCTGGGGTACATACTCAGAGAGCTCATCCATGTCTCTTTTCATGTAGTCCAGGGAGGTACATCTCAGGTCATTCACACCAGCATGGACATTGAGTGCATCATATTTCTGCTTGCTTTGGGGTGACCTGCACTTGTGTTATGTGGCATATTGTGGCAGCCTACAGGCAGCTTACTGTACCCTTTCCCTTGTTCAGTCTGGTGAGTGGGACAGCAGTGTGTCTGCCTATACAGACACCTATTACAACTGTATCAGGCATGTTGTTTCTCCTTCTGGCCTGTGACTGTTTGGCACACCAGCTTTGTGCACTATGTGTTGCATGTGCTATGTTTGGAGGTTGTGGTTGCTTGGGATCTGCTTTGGAGGCTTGTGTTGGTGTGGTGTGTTTGTAATTAGGGCCTCCGGGAATGTTTTTCTGTGTTTATGTGTTTGGTTTACAGGTGTGGTAAGTCTATGTGGGACTGGGTTTGTGGTGTATGTGGTTACCTTCTCCTCCTGACTAGTTTTGACAGTACTGATTTGGGGGAGCTCAGCCTCCGGGTTGGATACATGGTTGCATCTATCACATATATTTGTATTTATTGGGGGGAGTTGTGGTTGTCTGTGTACTTGGGACAGGTGTCACATTGCCTCTGGATTCACAGATTCTACTTGTTGTGGCTGACCTTAGTGAATTGTATGTGTGGACATATGTTATTGCCATACTACTGATCAGTGATTACTTCCCTTTTTATGTTTGCTCTATCATGTGGTAGCTTCCTCATTCTCTTGCATGGTTTGGTAATGGCTGGAGTCCAGCATACCAGATGCCTGCATGTATGACATTGTGTCTTGTTGTTATTTGTGATTGCATACTCCAAGCATTCCTGGCTGTGTTCATGGAATGCCTGTATAACATGTTCTGCGGTGTGTCCCATATTCTGCACTTGCACAGGGCCTTTCGTGGATTCCACATCGGTTTGGAGGGGTGCAACCTATGCTTTACACATGTTTTTCACTGTGGTATTCTGGCCAGGGACTGGGGTCGGGATGTGTATATCCAGTGTGATTACTCTATGGTCTGGTCTTACCAGTGAGGGATACACTTCTCATCTTGCCATCCAGTACACATGTTGCTGATTATCACATCCAGTATGCTTACCCTCTTGTGGGAGTGGTACGTTGTTCCTGGGCATTTTGGTTTATGGATTCTGGGAACTTTTCTCCGACTGTGTTGGTGCTAGTATAATGCTCCCAGTGTATGTCTGGGTATTTTCAGTCAAGCATTATAATGTGGTTTGGGGGGCTTGATATATTCATGTATTCCAACATAGGCCAGGTGCAGTTCCTGGTATTAGGACAGTAGTCTGCAGCAGGCTATATACTGGGATGCAGTTTTAGCCATTGGTATTTGACCATGGCTATTTCATGCTGCTTCTTGTTGTGGTACCAACATGGGGGTGTGGTTATCCTTGACATTTATTGCTAGTCACCCTCCTTTTGTAGCTTGTTCCATGTTTTGCAGCTGTACAGCACAGTATGTGGTGTGTCCTGGTAGTGTTAGGGTGCTGATGTGAGCCTTGACCCAGTTTTCTATTACAGGACTGATATCTACATTCTCCATACTGTGTGCGTTTACACTGCACACATCTTGCTGTTTAGACTTCTGGCATTGGGTAACATTACATCTAGGTTCCTATCCCTTGTGGTACCTATGAAGGTGGGTTTGTGTTTTGAGACTTACCTATTCATGGCATGCTGTGGGTACTGCCAGCCTTTGCCAGTATCCAAGGGGCCTGGACTGATAGGTGCACGCCACCCCTAGCAGGTGGTGCATCATGTCATGCTCCGCATGTCTTCCCAGGCTGGAACACATTGGCTCCCCTTTGACTAACTGCATTACTTCAGCCAGTTATTGCTATTTATCATCCCATCATCATTTTGTGGCTTCATCTTGGTGAGGGTGGATGTTAGTCAGGGTCCTCAGGTCTGCATATAGTACATGGTGTTACATTACTTAACACATGGCATTCATGCCTCAGGTGGTGCTGCATGGCTGCCTCTGTCAGATGTGCATATTACACTCCCTGTACATGTTTGTGAGCAGGTCATGTCATTTTAGGCATCCCTGTTATTATTTGAGTGAGTCAGAGGGGGTATCATTCCCAGGGTTCCTACTGAGCCAGTGTATGTGCTATGCGTTGCCTCTTTGCCAAGGCCAGGGCATACTGGGCACGCCTCCTTCTGCCTACTGGGGCAGGCTCAGGTTGTTCCTCCTCCGAGTCACAAGCCTGAGATGGCCTTGGCAATGGTGGGGGGCTGTTTGGCCCAGCCCTATGCTGGTCCTGCTGCAGCTGTTTTCGCAAGATCATATTATGTAGCATAGCACATACCATGACAATTTGGGTACATGTAGTTGGTGTGTACTGCAAGGCTCCACCAGATGTGTCCAGACACTGGAACTGTGACTTGAGCAGCCCAAACACAGGCTCTATTACATTACGTGTTTGTGCATGTGCCTCATTATGGCATTCCTGTTCAGGTGTGTGTGCATTTCTGATGGGTGTCATCAGCCACAGCTCCAGTGCATAACCTGCATCCCCCACTAGGTGTCCGTGTGGGATGTCCCCATTGGCAAATGTATGGTACAGCTGCGTCAAATGCCAGATGTGGGAATCATGGTAACTCCCAGGGCAGCCAGCACACACATTCATTATTATGCCCTGGGCATCACACACAACCTGGCAGTTGATGGAGGGGAAGCCCTTGCGGTTAATGTAGGCCCTACCCGCTCACCGGCTGGTGCTTTGATGCGTATGTGTGTGCAGTCTATTGCACCCATTACCTCAGGGTATTCTGCTATTTGCTGGAAGAGACGCATATTGCTGGCCAACACCTCACGGGCATTGGGGAAATATACATGATCACCGACATGTGCTGACATGGCATCCAGGAACTGGTGCAGTACCCTGGAGGCTGATGCCTGTGATATCCCCATCATATCACCAGTTGGTCTCTGGAAGGTACCTGTTGCTAGTATTCTTAGGCCAACACATACCTTGGTTTCCACTGGGATGGGTTTCCCTCTGTTGGTTCTGTGTGTGAGGCGTGGCCTGCACAGCTCAACTATTTGCTGCAGGAGCTCTCTGTCCACTCTATAGCGCTCTACTATCTCCAGCTCATGTAACCCATGGTAGGTGACCCTGGGCCTGTACACTCTTCTCCGTCTCCTCACTGTGGGTTGTCTGGCACCATCTGCATTGTCACCACCCTCAGCAAGTCACCTATGTCTCATTATGACAGCTATGGCAGCCCCTAACATTTCTGCTCTGAGTGTAGCTTTTTCAGTTTTCACTTCTATTAGCTTACTCCTGTCTTGCAGTGTCTCTTGAGAGAAACATCCTGCACTGCTGTTTGCAGAGTTTTAAGTGCTGGGCTGGGCTACTATTCTGCCTGTGTAATTGCCTGCTTCTAATTGTTTTCACCTGCTAGCTCCAGCAGTATTCCCTGCTAGCTTCCTACTAATTCTGTTGCTTCCTTTTTCCTTTCTGTTTCCTCAGGGGGGAGCAACGTGCATACCAGCAGAAACACACTCACAGTGGCTTACACACTCGCACACATGCTTACATGGTTCAGAATCTACTTATTCGGGTTAAAACGCGCGCACACCAGCGCAAACAGTCTTACAAGTCTGCCAACAGGCTCCCACATGCTCAGTCTGCCCTACATGCGCGCACACCAGCGCAAACAGTGTTAAACATCTACCAACATGCTCCCACATGCTCAGTCTGCCTTACACGCACGCACACTGCCCTACTCGCGCTTCATGGTGTGCACACGTGCGCATGCATGCCCAGCAAGAAACTTTAGTGTAAGTAACAGTGTACACCTTCCATTTCTTGACTTTCCCAGACTTATCTTGTGGCACTCCTCTTTCCCTGATCTGTGTCTTTCATCTGTCATGTTACACTGACCTCCAATGAACTGCATTTCTTTCTACCATTCTCCCCTGTGATGTCACCTATCTCCTACTCGGTTCCTCCCCCTTATGTATCTCTTACACTACTCAGACTGTGCTCATTTGCTATGTGACTGTGAGATTCAGTATCCTAACCCTCATTTACATGAGATTGCCTACTAATGCTTAGTTACATGTCTTACACTCAGCTTCCCCCCTTAGCAACCACTACACGGTGGCCATGTTGTTTTGGTCTGCTGGTCCCTGCATTGTCATTCCATATATTGCATAAAACCCACATTTGTGGGTTTATAACCTTCATTTTTATGTTTTATACAGTGCAGCCCATTTGCACGGGGCTGCGCTGGGTTTAATTATATTTTTTATTATTTTTGCATCGGGTTACCTTGCCAATGGCCACATATTTGGCCATTGGCATGCTGCCTGACACATATGCACCCTTTATTTGGAGCTGACATGGCTCTGTTGTGAATTTTGCAGAAACGTACTCAGTTGTCAACTGAGTACATTTCTGCAGCTAAAACGTCTCTTACATGGGCTGGTTTCTGCTTCGTGGATCGCTAATATACCTCATTTGCATACCTTTCGGCTGCAAGTGAGGTATTTAGCATGTCCACGCCCAGTCCGTGTAAGAGACGTTTTAGCTGGTCTCTTACACGGAGTTTAGGGCTGTTCCTGGATCATGAGGCTTGCATGGAGTGTTACACGTCTCTTACACTCCGTGCAAGCCTTCGTGAATCCTGCCCATAGTTTAAAATGATTTGGTGTTAAACTACATTTGTTGTATTAAACATTGTCTCCTGGCTTATACAGCTTGGCTATTTTATTTGGCACTTCACTGACTACTTAAAACCTCACGGTTTGGGGGAATTGATTTTGTTGTTATTGTAAATATTTGCATATATTATAGTGTAGGAATCTGTTAACAGCAATGCACCCATTCAAGGAAGAATTTAAATGTGTATGTGTTACAGATGATACCAAAGATTAGTGTCCACATACTTGTGTGCATGGAATTCCTCTGCTGTACATAATGCTATCTGAGTATGTTTTCATTGGCATTGGTCTGTGTTATTTCTTAAAATGCTGATCTGTTACTTAGTTGTGCACTGTTGGGGAATGAATCCGTTTTTCAGGCAGATGTGGATGTTTTGTTAATCTTTATGGTCAAAACCAACTTAGAAAAGCAATTCACTGGGTCCACACTATAAGATCCATACCTTCACAGGAATAACAGGACCAACATTCTTATGAACACACTTTATTCCAAACACAAAGAAAGTTAAGCTCTTTTGTCTCCCTCACCAAAACAGAGACTTCTTCAGAACTAAGTTACTCTTCCCATAAGCACCTCTTATGTAATAGGTGTCATTTACATTCTAGTTAATTAATCAGACAATTTACAAATTAAAAATTCTATAGTTAAAGTGATCCACACCACTCTATAAACTGACAACTTAAAACATTTATGTTAAAAGTATAAAATGTTGAAGCTTTGAGAAAAATACTATATGACATCCAGAGCTCCCTTTTTTAACACTGGAGTCGAAGGAATGTTTTCATTAATACCTGGAGGTGTGTTAGAGTTTAATTTTATTATCCAAAAAAGTTCTCTTAACTCCAACCGGAACTCCCATCATCCACCTTGGGCATTTAATGAAACTACATCTAAGATCCCAAATTTAAATCTGGTGAAGTCCTGACACTGTAAGGAGTGTTTATACAATGAATTAGTCACATTACCCCTTGATATTGTGTACAGATGTTCGTAGATACTTGTTCTAAGTTTTCTTTCTGTCTTACCTATATAATACCTTCCACAAGTTTGGCAGATTGAAATATAAACTATACCCTTGGTGTTGCAATTTCCTTTGTGCAAATTAACCTTGTATCCATTTTCCATTAATACTATATTATTAGATTCAAGTATGTAGGGGCATTGCCTGCATGTCCCGCACTTGGTAGTACCTATATCAGGTTTATGTCACATAATTGAAATGTGATATCATCGAATGTCATAACAGCAAACTAGTAACCTCGAACGTTGAAAACACTGAAAGCTGAGAACAGCGATTTTTTTCCCTGGGAAAAAAAATCGCTGTTCTAGCACACAACACAAAACACAAAAACACTAAAAACTATTGCTAATGTAGGGGCTTCGCACCCCACACACCCCCTACTTAAATATACCAACTCAGAGATCACACCACAGATGAGGAAATATTGAAGCCGCGGAAACGGCCCACCAAATTCTTTCCCTGGGAAAGAATTCGATGTTTTGCGGCTTCACTATTCTCAGTCTTCGAGGTTTTGGGTTCGATATTATAACTTTCGATGTCTTGCAACTTCGATGTTATGATATAAACCCCCTTTATCAAGTAAAGAAATGATTTTGACAGGGTATTCAAATATTGATTTTAATTTCCTCCCCATCTTGTAAACAAAGTTTGGCTCATTCCCTAGAATTTTTAGGACAGAATTGCCTTTAAAAATTGTCCAGTTTCTAGATATAATTTCTCTCACCTTCTTTTCCCCTACACCAAATGGTATTACCATACTGTCACTGTGTTGAGAATTGTTCTTTGTCTTGTTTATAGTACCACCAAGATTAGTTTCACCTAATAGGGGTTTGAATTTAGTTATCCACACATCCAAAATTTCAGCCCTTATGTGTTCTAATACTTTGTTGGGGTATACTCTGTTTTTAAACATGTTTGTAATAATTTCCATCTCTTGATGGAAACTGTTGGTGTCCGAACATATGGTGACTTTACTAACAGCAATACTAATGGGGCTAGTGAATTACCAGCACCGTTCTTTAAAAGTAGACCAACAAACAATAATTTGGAAGCTGTAGATTACACAACAATGAACAACTTTAACTTCAGAGAGTGGATTTATAGGGAAATTCCTTTTTCTGGTCATAACATCAGCCCAACATTGCAACATCTGCCAAAAACCTTAGAAAAGAAAATGAAGGTGCTGGAACAAAAGCTTTTCAAAGTACGAAATATACAGTGTGACACCATCTTTTTAAATGAAAGTCTTAAAAACAAACGAGTACCTAAGGGTCTCAGACTGTATAAGTTCCCTAATGGACTTTCTATGGACAATATTGAAGTTAATGAACTGACAATGTTATTTGATAGTTTTGGCTTTTAGTTAATGAATCTTATTATAAAATGCAACAACAAACATACTTCGGTACTATTTAATGAACTTGAAAAGTTGAATGATGAAATTAGTAAAGATTTGTTGTTTGAACATAATATCACACACTATGACAGTATTTTCACTACTGTAGAAAAGAATGTTTCTATTAATTTAAAACGTCAAGAACACAAGTTAAAAAGAGACAGTCAAGATTATTTTAACAAAATAGTATGTCCTTTTCTAAGTTGTATTACCATCAAAACCAGGATGTTCATACAGTTTTAGACTGTAATGTTCATGAGAGAGAGGAGGGGGAGTATTCAGATGGTAGAGGAAACAGGATTTTGATGCTAATAACAGAGATAAATACGATTCAGAGTACCCACCTCTGAGGAGATCTGAACTGCTTTACAATAAAAATATACAGCAAAATTTTTTATTGGACCATCAGCACATCACCTACCAGAGGGCCAGGGGGAGGGAGAATGCACAGAGGCATTAGTTGAAGAAACAAGTCTGAGCCCACTCTTTAAGTAATAATCATATTTCAACAGACAACAATGGCATTTTTAATTCATATGGTGGTTTTAACATTTTTAACTGGGTCTATATCAGACCATCGAAATGGCTCATTATCGAATGCCGTAATGTCGAACTGCAAAACCCAAACCCTAACAAGATCAAAACCTCAAAACAGCAATTTTTTTCCCAGGGAAACAATTCTCTGTTCTGAGAAACACACACACACCACAAGCACACTAAAAAACAGCAATCCAGACACATACATTTAAAAGTTACATCTAACCCTACACTATACTTGACATACACTACTATCTATCCACTTACCTTAACCCAGACCCTAACCCTAAGGTCCATCACTATCGCACACTCACCTCACCTGTGCCCTAACCCTAACTCACTTAACCCCCCCAACCCCAAATTCTCACTATTGCACATAAACCTCACCCATGCCCTAAACCTAACTCACTTAACCCACCCCTAACCCCAAATTCTCACTATCGCACACTCACCCGTGCCCTAACCCTAACTCACTTAACCCACCCCTAACCCCAAATTCTGTTACAATTGCACACTTACCTGTCCTGTGCCCTAACCCTAACTCACCCAACACATGCCCTAACCCGAACGTCCAGAAAATCACCCACTTACCTTAACCCAACCCGTAACTTTCCACTGCATCGCTGAAAACAGCGAAGCCACAACAACAGCCAAGAATTCGGATTTGTGCAGCTTCGCTGTTTTCAGCGTTCGCAATATTGGGTTCGACATTAGATCATTCGAAATTCTGCCGTTTCGATGATCTAATATAGACCCTTTTTAACTACACCTCCTTAGAAATTGATGAGACTTTTTTTACATTATTTACTAAAGGATTTCAATTTGTACCCTCATTTAAGGTAAGCACAGTGGATACTATTATTGCACTTAAGTTATTCACGTGGAAGTTGAATTTTAAATTAATGTTTTAAAAAAAATTGCTGATACAGGTTTCCACATAACTAACAAGAAGCTTAAAAGGAAGACTTGTTTTAACCCCCCCCTTCATCCTTTAATTCAGGCTTTCAAGAATGTGTGCACAGCTGAGCTGCACTCAACATTCTCTAATAAACAATATACTAAGATCAAAAAGTCATTTAATTTAACAAGAAATGAACATGATTTAATGCAAAATTTAAGAAGTAAGGTGGAGGTGGGGTTACATCAAGGATCAGCTCTGAGCCCTTTCTTATTTGCAATGGTGATGGACAGGATGACAGACGAGATCAGGCAGGAGTCCTCATGGACTATGATGTTTGCAGATGACATTGTGATCTGTAATGAGAGCAGGGAACAGGTGGAGGAGACCCTGAAGAGATGGAGATATGCTCTAGAGAGAAGAGGAATGAAGGTCAGTAGGACTAAGACAGAATATATGTGTGTGAATGAGAGGGAGGATAGAGGAATGGTGAGGATGCAAGGAGTAGAGGTGGTGAAGGTGGATGAGTTTAAATACTTGGGGTCAATAGTTCAGGGTAATGGTGAGTGTGGAAGAGAGGTGAAGAAGAGAGTACAGGCAGGATGGAGTGGGTGGAGAAGAGTGTCAGGAGTGATTTGTGACAGACGAGTACCTGTAAGAGTGAAAGGGAAGGTCTACAAGAGGGTAGTGAGACCAGCTATGTTATATGGGTTGGAGACAGTGGCATTGACAAAAAGGCAGGAGTTTGAGCTGAATGTGGCAAAGTTAAAGATGTTAAGATTTGTACTGGGTGTGATGAGGGTGGACAGGATTAGGAATAAGTATATTAGAGGGTCAGCCCAGGTTGGAAGGTTTGGAGACAAAGCCAGAGAGTCAAGATTACATTGGTTTGGACATGTGCTGAGAAGGGATGTGGAGTATATTGGGAAAAAGATGCTAAGGATGAAGCTACCAGGTAACAGGAAAAGAGGAAGGCCTAAGATAAGGTTTATGGATGTGGTGAGAGAGGACATGCAGGTGGTTGGTGTGACACAGCAAGATGCAGAGGACAGGAAGAAATGGAAACAGGTGATCCGCTGTGGCGACCCCTAATGGGAACAGCCGAAAGAAGATGATGAATGACACCATCAGGATTATGAAGCCTGACAAGGGTGGTGGAATTGTTATTTTTGACAAGTTAGACTATGCAAATTCTCTTTCTCGCATATTTGCAGATGAGTTAAAATATCAAACTTCCTCAAGAAATGAGGTTTTTATTGCTTATGGAAAAAAAAATTCTTATAGAGGATACACGTATGCAAGGGGTTATCTTGGAAGAACTTTACAACTTTCTGAGATTAGAACATCCATTTATTCCAATAGCATTTGGAATACTGAAAATTCATAAGAATTTAGAAGAACCACCATTTAGTATTATTATTTCAGCTAGTGAGAGTCCAACACACCCCCTAGGTGTCTTTTTTGACAGGTTATTCAAAGGGGTACTTGATCCTGTATATTGTTGGTTAAAGGATTCCTGGGATTTTTTGACTAAAGTCAACCAAATGTGGTATTCTAGTGACTGTTGTTTCTCTATAGTCGATGTAGTGTTCCTATTTACATCTATTCCACAAGAAGAAGGCCTTGAGCTATTTTATGAGGCAGCAAGGACTTTGACAGATTTCAATGAAACATTGTTAAATTGTTCATGAGGGGGATGGAATTTATTCTGAAAAATAATTTCTTTACTTTTGAAGGTGAATATTACAAACAGTTGAAAGGTGTGGCAATGGGGGCAAGTTGTGCCCCATTATATGCCAACATGGTCCTATAAGTGTGGGAAGGTAAGCATGTATTTAAATCTGAATTCCATACAAAATGGTTCACATATCTACTATTTTTGGACGATGTGTTTATCATATGGAAGGCGTCAGATAACCAACCCATAGTGTTTGTAGATTACCTTAACAATATATGTATGTATTTTAAATTTACTTTCACAACCTCAGACACTACCATTAATTACCTGGATGTAGCAATCTCAAAGAACCAGGCAGCAGGTTGTTTTACTTCAAAGACATTCAGGAAACACACATTTTCTAATGATTACCTAGATTACAAAAGCTGTCATCCTAAATTCACCAAGCATAGCATTTTTAAGGGCAACTTGGCAGAGCAGCATGCATGTGTTTAGACACCAATAGTTTCCACCAAGAGACAGAAATTATTACAAACATATTAAAAAACAGAGGGTACCACAACAAAGTATTAGAACACATAAGGGCTCAAATTATGGATGGGTGGAGAACAAAATTTAAACCGCTGTTAGGTGAAACTAATCTTGGTGGTACTATAAACAAGACAAAGAACAATTCTCAGCACAGTGACAGTATGGTAATATCATTTGGTGTAGGGGAAAAGAAGGTGATAGAAATTATATATAGAAACTGGATAATTTTTAAGAACAATTCTGATGTTCTAAAAATTCTAGGGAATGATCCAAACTTTGTTTACAAGATGGGGAGGAATTTAAAATAAAAAACTGAATACCCTGTCAAAATAATTTCTTTACTTGATAAAGGTACTACCAAGTGCGGGACATGCAGACAATGCCACTATATACTTGAATCTAATAATATAGTAATAAAGGGAAATGGATACAAGGTTAATTTGCACAAAAGAAATTGCAACACCAAGGATATAGTTTACATTTCAATCTGCCAAACTTGTGGCAGTTATTATATAGGTAAGACAGAAAGAAAACTTAGATCAAGGATCTACGAACATTTGCACACAATATCAAGGGGTAATGTGAATAAGTCACTGTATAAACACTCCTTACAGTGTTAGGACTTCACTAGGCTTAAATTTGGGATCTTAGAAGAAGTTCCATTAAATGCTCGAGGTGGGTTGTGAGAGCTCCGGATGGAGTTAAGAGAACTTTTTTGGATAATAAAATTAAACTCTAACACACCACCAGGTATTAATAAGAACACTCCTTTAGTGCCAGTGTTAAAAAAAGAGCTCTGGATGTAATATAGTATCTTTCTCAAAGCTTCAACATTTTATACTTTTAACATAAATGTTTTAAGTTGTCAGTTTATGGAGTGGTGTGGATCCGTTTAACTATATAATTTTTAATTTGTAAATTGTCTAATTAATTAACTAGAATGTAAATGACACCTATTACATAAAAGGTGCTTATGGGAAGAAAAACTTCTGAAGAAGTCTCTGTTTTGGTGAGGGAGATGAAAGCGCTTAACTTTTATTGTGTTTGGAATAAAGTGTGCTCATAAGAATTTTGGTCCTGTTATTCCTGTGGAGTTACGGAGCTTTTCTAAGTTGGTTTTGGTCAAATATACTGGCAATTTCATCTGTGTGGTTTTGTTTTACAATCTTTATGGCCAGGCCAACCATATTTGTCCTGTAAAATGTGTTTATTGCAGTGTCTTGCATGCCATTTGTTTACCCATCCTGGATTGCACACAGGGATAAAAAACTGTTTTGCATACCCACTGCTTATGTGGACTATTCTGGGTAGACAACTTCATAGAATAGGTTCTATGACATATGTATGCATTTATAGAATTGCATGGATCTCTAGTAGCTAATCCATTCAATCAGGTACAAGTTATATACAATTGTGTAAAATGTTTATGAATCCAGATCATACTTTGCACACAGAAGCTATTTTTCTGTCCTGCATAATTCTGTGCAAATATAATTAAGTGCTGCACTAAAGAATTATATAAAATATAACTGTGTATCTATTTCATGTTTTCTCTTAGCATTTTAAATGTATGAATGCAGAAATAATTATTTTGTGAGTGAACAAATGCGTAATTGTTTTAAGATCATAGGAACACAGGAACGGCAAGGCAAGTCTGAAGTCCATGTGCCCCTTGCCAAATACCACCCCAAAGTTCTATCCCTTGGCTAGTTTGCAATTCACCTTATCATGCAGGTAGCTACCATCCAGGATGGTAAACCATGTCAAGACAGGAAAGAACTTGTATTTAACCATATTATTGCCAAGGTTAGTGTTAAAGAGGGCAATGAGGTCACTCTCTTAACATGCAGGGCAGTTTGTTTCAGAGACTGGACAACCATTAGGTAATAACTCGATTCCCCCAACTTGTTTATTTATATGGTTGTGAAGGTTCATATCCTTGATTTGGCTATATGTTTATCCATTCATTTGTGCAGGTATACAAGACCCATCAGAGTGAGTTATTTGGTGGCAGAGAATATCAGCATAGATCTCAACACATGAGTCTATGAGACAGGTACAGGGATAGGACCGCTAGTCTATCCTGAAGCTCTTTTTAGGCCAGTAGCATTTTTCATTAGGAACCTTTGGGGCCTTTCCAGTTGTATGAGTTGTTTGGCTAAGTACATGCTAAAATGGACATTATACTCAATAATTTGTTGCAATTAGAGCTGAGTACAGAGGAGAAACAGAACCTTTTGACATAGCTGTGATACTTTTGAAAATACGTTGTGCTAAATGGAAGGATTCCTAAATACTGTTACAACCTGTTGGTCAAAGATCAGAGAATTGTCAACCTAAATGCCATGATCCCAGACTACTGTACCCATGTGGAGTTGGATAATGGCTAGGATACAAATTATAGAAGAGTGGTACTTCCCAAAGATGACAGAGCTGCACTTTTTCACATGTAATTTCAGTGCTTTCTGTGCACACTGTCATTTTCAAGGACTAACTCTGAATAAAGCACATCTGTATCAGTGACAGAATGGACAATGACACCCATCTTGCAATCATAATTGAATTTGGTTAGCCACAGGTATGGGATTGTGGTACGAAGATCAGAAAAGCATATTCCATAAAGGTTGGGTCCCAGCACTAAGCCCAGAGGTACTTCACGTGTTACTTTCTGAAGTTATTCCTGCCACCTTAATTGTGTGACTTTGTAACCTTTGGATAGTCTACAATCCACCTTATCATACCAGTATATATCTGTAATTATTTCAGCTTGTTCACAGTGCTAACATGGAGTTCAGCATTGAAAGCCTTGTTCAGATCCAGATATGCTTTGCGGTCTGTGTGATTGCTGTCTAGTGAATCTGCAGCCTTCTCAAAGAAGTTTATCAAGATAAGTAGACATAATCTGCCCTTGCCAAAACCAAACCATTGTGGATTCAGTTGTGTGGTATTTTTAGCATCATAGTTTAAGAGGTCAGATATGATATGCTTCATTGCCTTACACATTAGGCTAGTCAGGCTGATTGGTCTACAATTCCTGGGGTTTGTGGTAGTGCCCTATATGCATGGGCTAACACTGCAGCTGTTTTCTGAATGTCAGGTTCAAACCCTGAACTAGACCTAAGGTAAACAGGTACAGGAAGAGTTTATTGAATGTATGCCTGGTGCTATTAATTATGCATCCAGGTAAATTGCCTAGGCCCCTGGAAGTAGTGTTTTAGTTTTAGAGAATTTAGCCAGAGTATGTTCAGTTTTTATTTTTATTTTATTTTATTTTACATTTGTTAACCGGGAAAGTCCGACTGGACACACATCCATTTTCAATGGAGGCCTGGGGAGAAAAGCTCCAATAGCATGTCATAAAGAAATTACACAAGAATATCATACAGAAATATAGGTTCCATAGAAACGTAAGTTATTTATAGATTAACAATTCCTGTAAAGTCAGCAGACAGCATTCTAGTAGTAGGGTTATTATAGAATATAAAATATAAACACACAAGGAAAAAAAAATTCTTTCTAAATTATGAGTACTCTAAATATTTTGTTACAGAAATAACCAGTAATTATTAAGCTTTACAGTGAAAGGAATTAGGGGACCTTTAGTAGAATCCTTGAACATGGTATTGGTGCAAATTAAACTGGGGAGTAGCATGAACAAAGCCAATTGTTTGAGAAGTGGTTTCTCAGGAGTTTCTTAAATTGAATAGTGGAGGTAGTGGAGGTTATTTGGCTAGGTAGTGAGTTCCAGATTTTGGCAATAGTGCAGGCAAATCGTGATTTGTCAGAATTATTTTTGTGTCTAATAATGCTTATTAGGTTCTGAGAACTAGATCATAAGGCTCTGGTAGGGATGTGGGCGTTAATTATATTTTGAAGTGAATTTTTTTTTCTGGAAGGTAGAAGAGATTATGAGCTATTGTGAGTTGATTAAACAGGAGTAGTTGAGGTAGCTTGAGCCAATTGAGTTGGTTAAGGGTGAGACAGTGGTGGGATTTGTATGAGGTTTCAGTAGCAAACTTGGCTATTTTGTTATAACAAGATTCCATTTTGTTCAGATCACTCTGGTGGAGATTAGTAAGGATGAGAGAGGCACAGAGAAGGATGGATAAGAGATGAGTTCTTGCAGTAGTAACTTTGGCTTGTTTAGGTATAAAGTGTTTGTTCCTATAGAGAAGTCCTAGTTTTTTATTAACTTTTTTAATGGTTTGTGCTATATAGATGTCAAATTTGAGTTTATTGTCTATTTCTACACCTGACAGTTTGGTATTTGCTGTTGGAGTGATTTGAATGTTATCTTTGGAGTGAATGGTGAAAGTGTTATTGAGAGGGGGAGCATGACCTGGGCCGAAAATAATTAATTTAGTTTTTTTGGGATTAAGAATAAGTTTGATGTTTGTGAACCATGTTTCGGCTAGACTAAAAGTGCTTTGGGTGAGGATTTGCAGTTCCTTTAAGGTGGGGGCGGCACTTATAAGGGTGGTGTCATATGCATATTGTACTACTGATGCTGTGAGTGAGGAGGAATTGATTTAGTTGGTGAATAGTGAGAACAATAGTGGGCCAAGGATGGATCCTTGAGGGACACCTATGGATACTGGTAGCAGGGGTGACAGCTGGTCATGCCATAGAACAGCTTGCTGTCAACCAGATAAGTAGCTAGTAAACCATGATATAGTGGAGGGGCTGAGGCTTAGGGTAGATAAAGTTTGGAGGAGAATGGTATGGTCTACCATGTCAAAGGCTTTAGATAAGTCTAAGAAAATGGAAGATACAAATAGTCCCTTGTTTCTATTGCGGTTAACTATATCTGTAAATGATAGTAATGCTGTGGTGGTGCTGTGGGATGGTCTAAAGCCATGCTGAGTTTTGGAGATTAAGTTGTTTTATAAGTGGCACTGAAGTAGTTGGGAATGTACAACTCTCTCTAATATCTTGGATAGAGGTGAGAGTATTGCGAATGGGCGGTAGTTGGTGAGTTCTAAGGAGTTACCCTCTTTGTGCAGTGGAATAATGTGCAATGTTTTCCACAGGGTGGGGACTTTGAAATCTGCAACTGACCTGTTTATGAGGATGGATATGGGATAGGCTATGGCATCTGCTGCTATCTGAATGAATTCAGCTAGTAGTGTGTCAGCAGCTAGTGTGGTTGGTTTGAGTTTCTTAAGGAGCTTTGAAATAATTTTAGTGGGTACAGGGTGTAGGGAAAAGTTGATGTTATTCTTTTGAGTAGTGGGGGGTTGCTAGCACCTGGTATAGGGCCGCTAGTGGTATTGAGGGCATTGGTAAGGGTTTGGACTATTTCGGTAAATAACTTGTTAAACTGTGTTGGGCTGTTGTCATGGTTGTTTCGTAGTACTGGGGTTAGGTTGGTGGCTTTACCTGGGTGGAGTATGCCATTTATTGTAGCCCAAAATTTCTTAGTGTTGTTGGCATGTTTTTCCTGCATGTTTTTATTGTAGTTACTTTTGTCTAGTTTGATTTGTTTTTTGGCATTGTTTCAAAGTTCTTGGTAGGTTTGCCTCAGATTACTGGTTTTGCTCTTTTGATATTGACTCCAGGCCTGATCCCTCTCTTTCATTGTAGTCTTAGTATCTTTAGTTAGCCATGGAGCATAGCTAGCTTTTGGTCTTACAGTTCTGGAGGGGGCATGACAGTTTAGGATATGCAGGAAAGTGGAGTTAAGGTACTGTATGGCATCATCTAGAGATAGTAGTTTTAGGGGTGTCCAATCCCTGCTTTGTAGTGAATTGATGAAGTCATTTTTTTTAAAGGTCTTTTTGTTACATGTTACTCTGAGGTTGGCTTGGCTTATGTAATGGAGTCTGTTCTAAATTAGGTAGGTTGGTTGATGATCACTTAGACTGTCAGGTGGACAGCCAGAATGCCATGCTAAAGTGGGGTCAGATAGAATCCAGTCTAAGATGGATTCGCGTTTTGAGGTTTTGTCTGTTCTGGTTGGGGTGGATATAATTTGGGTAAACCTGTGGAGGTTAATGTGGGTAGTTGGAGTGTGGCTAGACCAGTTCAGCCAGTCAATATTAAAGTCACCTAATAGTGCAGTTTCTTGTGGCATGGAGTTTGAGATCCAGTTTAGCAGGTTTTCCATTATAGTAGTGTTATTGCCTGGTGGAATGTAGCCACCTGCAATAACGATATGTTTGTTTGAGTTTAGTTTTAATTTGGCAAGGATTAGTTCAGCATCTTTGATTTCTTGGGTGTTATAATCAATTTGTTCAATGGTGAGATGATTCTGGAACAATATCACTACCATCTCCCTTTTTCTCTACTCTATCTCTATGTAGTATGTTATAGCCAGGGGCTGAAATCTCATTATTTTGATGTTCTGGTTTAAGCCATGTTTCAGTTAGAACTGCTATTTCTGGTTTATATACAGCTAGAAGGGCGTGAAGGTCTTGGATTTTGTTAAGTATACTTCTTGCATTTATGTTAATGAAGAGGAGAGAGGAGGTAGGTCTATAGCATATGGGGTTTGGCTAATTAGAGTTTGTTTATGGAGTTGTGGTGGGCCCTGGATTAGGGTGAATGTCACCACAGCGAATGAGTTTGTGGAGTAGGTGAAGATACAGTTTAATTAGTCTGTGTAGTAATTTAGTATGTTTTAATGAGGAGTGAGGGTTAGTTCTGACTGACAGTTTGTAATGGGAGTAAGAAACTGATCTAGAGGAGGTGAGGTCTAGTGGTGTGATAGGGAAGTTACAAAGTTTCAGGGGAGTGGATAGAGGTTCGGTTTGCCATTGTGGGGGGTACTGATATGTAGTGGAGTGTGGTAAGAGGAGAGGTAGGAGAGCAGGAGAAAGGTGATGGTAGTACATAGGTAGAGTAGTGCATTTATTAAGTGGGACTGTTGTTTATAGTTCATCATGTTTGGTGAAGAGTGTTTATGAGTAGTATCTTAAAGTAAGTAGGTTTGATATACTAATAATGAGTGATAGTAAGGGTGTGGTGAAGGGTGTTGGTTTGTAAGTGATATGTGTGGTGTGAAACGCTAATTTGGTGGGAGGGAACTGATAGAGGGTGTGGTGTCTAACTATAAATGTAACTGATATGGAGTGGGTGGGAATGGGGGTAGGGAAGGGGAGTGGAGTGAGCGTAGTGAATGGAGCGGGGCAGAGCCAGTAGTCCAAGACACTGGAGAGTTTGGGAGACTATCAGTTTTATGTGAAAAAGAGTCTATTACTGCAATATGTATCCTATATGGGTGGAAGGTAGTTATATTGCAGTTAAGTAACCTTAGACTAAATTCAAACAAAATAGTCAGTGTATCAGAGATGTGTTGTGTAATTCAAGGAGCTGGTGTGTGGGCAGGATGGGTAGGCAGAGGCAAAGGTGCACTCTAGATTATAGAGGAAAAGGAGTGCAGTATAACTAAGAAGGTAACAGATATATGGGGGGTGATGCCTGCCACTAATCTGTGATGCAGCGTTTGACCACACTAAAGTCAGTCAGCTGTCCTTAAGGGAGTACACTATGTAAAGTACACTAAACCAAGAAAGTTAACATGCATTCACTACTTTCAGGCTATGGTTCTCTCAAACTTCTTTGCTGGGTTGACAGTATTTTCTGGGCGATTCTTCTTAACTGATGTAGGTATTTGATGGGAGGGGGGAACCCTTAATTAATGATTATGAATGGTCTGGAGGAAGGAAAGAAATAGCTGGTACTCAGGGTGTTTACATACAGGCTAGGACAGGCTTTTTGTTCAAAAATTGCTTTCTTTTTCTTTTTGCACTACTACTATAGGTATACAAAGTTCTAGCACAGCAAGTTGGTCATTCAGGTGTTATATCTAAGCAGCTTTACCTTATAAACAGGAACAAAAAAAACAGTTCAGGTGGTGTTCACTTATCTTACTTAAACAGTGCAGTCATCAAACCGCAAGACCAATTTAGAAACTGCAAAGTCCCAAACATGTAGAAATATCCATGGAACAGTAAGCCAAGTGGAGCTATGGTATCTGAAAGTACATTTAAATGTCTCAGTACAATGACAGGAGGCTGAATATGTCTCCAACTCCATTTACCCCTGCAGGTCAAGCAGAATCTTAATTTGCGGTTATTTAGACCAGTAACCCAAGCCAAATGTTGTCCACACAAAATGTGGGTTACAAGTACTTAACTATCAAGTTTTATCTAATAAGTACAGGATGTATTCATCAACATTCTAATTAATCGTAGCATTAATAAGCTATATCCAATGCAAGCGGGAGTCGCTATGCTATATTATAGACAGCTTTTGCTGTAACCATAAAGTGTTTTAAGCAGACAGTGAATTACCACTTTAACAGCTGGCAATGCTGACAGATAGATATACTGGTGCGGCTGTTATGGAGTATAAACTTAGATGTTAAGTAAGCCAGTATCCAGAAATAATCAGGCTAATTCAGTTATATATCAGACAGCATACAGCACGCAATGCTGTTTAACTAATTGAAGGAGCTGTTGAGTGCTTGCCTTTACTGTTCCTAAAATATAAGGCAATGCACTTGGATGGTATGTAGGCCAGTAATCAGTCCAATTCAAGTATGTAACAGCCAGCATACAGAACGTAATGCTGTTTAACTAATTAAAGGAGCTAGTATATGCTTGCCTATACTGTTACTAAAAAATAAGGCAATAATCAGGCTAGTTCAAGTATTTAACATACAGCATACAGCACACAATGCTGTTAAACCAAATAAACTGTTTCTAAAAGATAAGGCAATAATCAGGCTAGTTCAAGTATTTAACATACAGCATACAGCATGCAATGCTGTTAAACCAAATAAACTGTTTTTAAAAGATAAGGCAATAATCAGGCTAGTTCAAGTATTTAAAATACAGCATACAGCATGCAATGCTGTTAAACCAAATAAACTGTTTCTAAAAGATAAGGCAATAATCAGGCTAGTTCAAGTATTTAACATACAGCATACAGCATGCAATGCTGTTAAACCAAATAAACTGTTTTTAAAAGATAAGGCAATAATCAGGCTAGTTCAAGTATTTAAAATACAGCATACAGCATGCAATGCTGTTAAACCAAATAAACTGTTTCTAAAAGATAAGGCAATAATCAGGCTAGTTCAAGTATTTAACATACAGCATACAGCACGCAATGCTGTTAAACCAAATAAACTGTTTCTAAAAGATAAGGTAATATAGTTCAAGTATTTAACATACAGCATACAGCACGCAATGCTGTTAAACTAAATAAACTGTTTCTAAAAGATAAGGCAATAATCAGTCTAATTCAAGTATTTAACATACAGCATACAGCATGCAATGCTGTTAAACCAAATAAACTGTTTTTAAAAGATAAGGCAATAATCAGTCTAATTCAAGTATTTAACATACAGCATACAGCATGCAATGCTGTTAAACCAAATAAACTGTTTCTAAAAGATAAGGTAATAATCAGGCTAGTTCAAGTATTTAACATACAGCATACATCATGCAATGCTGTTAAACCAAATAAACTGTTTTTAAAAGATAAGGCAATAATCAGGCTAGTTCAAGTATTTAAAATACAGCATACAGCATGCAATGCTGTTAAACCAAATAAACTGTTTCTAAAAGATAAGGCAATAATCATGCTAATTCAAGTATTTAACATACAGCATACAGCACGCAATGCTGTTAAACCAAATAAACTGTTTCTAAAAGATAAGGCAATAATCAGGCTAGTTCAAGTATTTAACATACAGCATACAGCACGCAATGCTGTTAAACCAAATAAACTGTTTCTAAAAGATAAGGCAATAATCAGGCTAGTTCAAGTATTTAACATACAGCATACAGCACACAATGCTGATAAACTAAATATATGAGCTACTGTATGCTTGCATTTACTGTTTCTAAAAGATAAAGCAATGCAGACACAATTTACAGCCATGACATAATTATTTAAAACCTCTACGATGTACAGTTACACTCATGGTTTCTGCTTGCCTGTGTGTTAATTCACGAAGCAGAGTTAACTCTAGAAAACATTCTACAGCTCCTTGAACATGAATTTACTTCAGCAGATACTATTGCATGTACTGAAATAAAAAATAACAATACAAATTCCTTACCACTAACACACTAGCAAGCACAGCAGCGGAAGCATCTATGGGGAGGCTAGGACAGTTTGAAAGTGGCGACTCGCCAACAGGGTTCCCTAAGTAAACTTCCTTGGAAGGAAGGATGTGAGAGGGAGGAGACAGGAGAGATGGCCTTCCTTGGAAGGAATGATGTAAGGGGGAGGGGACAGGAGAGATGGACAGGAGGTATATGAGTGTTGCAGATGGAAGAGGGAGGGATTAGGACCTAGAGCCAGTAGCCCAAGACACTGGAGAGTTTGGGAAACTATCAGTGTTATGTGAAAGAGAGCCTATTACTGCAATATGCATCATATATGGGTGGAAAGTAGGTATGTGACAGTTAAGTAACCTTATACTAAATTCAAAGTAAGGGTGTGGTGAAGGGTGTTGGTTTGTAAGTGATATGTGTGGTGTGAAACGCTAATTTGGTGGGAGGGAACTGATAGAGGGTGTGGTGTCTAACTATAAATGTAACTGATATGGAGTGGGTGGGAATGGGGGTAGGGAAGGGGAGTGGAGTGAGCGTAGTGAATGGAGTGGGGCAGAGCCAGTAGTCCAAGACACTGGAGAGTTTGGGAGACTATCAGTTTTATGTGAAAAAGAGTCTATTACTGCAATATGTATCCTATATGGGTGGAAGGTAGTTATATTGCAGTTAAGTAACCTTAGACTAAATTCAAACAAAATAGTCAGTGTATCAGAGATGTGTTGTGTAATTTAAGGAGCTGGTGTGTGGGCAGGATGGGTAGGCAAAGGCAAAAGGTGCACTCTATATTATAGAGGAAAAAGTGCAGTATAACTAAGAAGGTAACAGATATATGGGGGGATGATGCCTGCCGCTAATCTGTGATGCAGCATTTGACCACACTAAAGTCAGTATGCTGTCCTTAAGGGAGTATACTATGTAAAGTACACTAAACCAAGAAAGTTAACATACATTCACTACTTTCAGGCTACGGTTCTCTCAAACTTCTTTCCTGGGTCCACAGTATTTTCTGGGCGATTTTTCTTTACTGATGTAGGTATTTGATGGGAGGGGGGAACCCTTAAATAATGGTTGTGAATGGTCACTAACATGCTAGCAAGCACAGCAGTGGCAGCCTCTATGGGGAGGCTAGGATAGTTTGCAAATGGTGCCTCGCCAACAGGGTGATGATCTTAGGAGGCTGATTGAGAATGAGAGATTTTTGGAATTTTAGTGACTGTTTCTAGAGTAAAACTGGCACTAAATATGCCTGCAGGTATGTTAGGTATGTCTTTATGGTCAAAGTGTGTAATGCCATTTTGGATTAGTTCTGTACATTGCAAAGTGTTATTTCTCAGTTTCCTAATATAAATGAACAATGATTTGTAGTCACCTTTGGCTTCTGATGTCAATTTCAGTTCAAACTCAGCTTTGGGCTTTCTGGTGGTCATTGTAATTCCTTCCTGATTTTCTGAGTCTTTAATGGGAGTGGATTTTTATGGGACCTTTTTTCTTTTGTTGTAGAGTTTATTTATAGTGGTGGACCACTAAGGTGGTTCATTTTTAAATTGTCATTAATTTGGTTCTAGCGAGGACTGCTTAATATATACACTTTTTATGTGGTAGTAGATATTTCTGATGAACATGTAGCTACTGAATCTTCAAGAAGAGTGGTGGTATTCCAAGTAAACTTATCTCATCACAAAATTTAAGCAAGTTTGTATAATTAAAGTCCATGAATTTAGAACTGTTTACTCTTGTGGCGTTAGCATCTTAAAAAGGAGAAAGTTACTAATTTGTCGTCCAACTTAACCTTACATGGAAATACTAAAGGTTTGGTATTCTTTGAGTCAGTGTTGGAAAGGACCACATCCAGACTGCTCTGGCCCTTGTTGGCATTATCATTTGCTAGGTCTAGGAATCATTGGATGTGACCATCTTTAGAAGTATAAGCACACCATTTAATTTAAGGATACTTGAAATCACTCAATATAGAGGTGTTTTTATACATATATTTCACTAGCAGATTTAGAATTTTATTATGGTATAATCAACAAATGGACACTGTCATATAATAGCCTATACATTCACATTTATCTTATTAAGCATACGCTGGAGTTCAATAAGATCAATATTAGAGTTGTAGGGGACTTACTGTGAGATGATATTGCATCTGACAAAAATGGACACACCTCCATAATGTCTCCTTAGGTCTGCAGGCAAAGTAGGTGTTGAATATTGGTAAGGAAGCTGTGTTATCCTTGCACTGTAACCAAGTCTGATTTTCAAGACAGATAGGGATGTGTTTGAGATGAAGGAAAGCATTAAGGTCAGGCAGTTTGATTCAAGGACATCTGCCATTAAGAAGAGAAGCCTTCTTGTAGTCAGAATTAGGACTTGCAACACCATTGTTTGAATGCCCAGTAGTTAGACTTGGCTTAAAAATACATTAATGGGGTAAGGGGAGCTTTGGTTAGTTGTTGGTTACAACTTGAAGAAAAACGAAGAAGTTTAGTAGGGACCTTGGGTATTATGAAAGAGGTAAACCCTTTGAACTTCCCAAAAATGTGAAGTTTAACCTCCCTGATAGGAAACCCCTGATGTTCAAGAGAAATAAACCCAAACCTATTTTGAAAAGAAATAGGGATACCCCAAGTTACACCTTGGGGGAAGAATCCTCCTCCAACACAGAGTTGGATGCATACCACACAGTTGAGTTACCTGATCCAAAAAGAAGCAATCTGGGACACCCTTTAGGGCCAGGACTCACGGGGGGGGGGGGGCAAAAATCTTGTAAGTAGTCTAGAGGGACTACTCAAGTTGATGAAGCAACAATAGTTCCTTGTATGAATGTACATAACATATCTTCAGTGGTCCTATTTGAAACAGAAATTCATGTTTTGAATAAAGGTATAAGTTTTGTGCCAGGCTTTTTCATCCCTGAACATTCTTTTACTAAAGATGTTATGGATTTTTTGTAGATTATTGAATCTCAGACTATTTTTTGAAGATAGTGCGCCCAATACATCAGTGGGCTTTAAATTTCAAAGATCTACTTTCATGCCTCCCATGTCATCTACTGTTTCCATTTTTTACACAATGTTCTCAAAGATCTCCACTTCAATAAGTATAATTCTTCTTCTTTTTCCAATAACATTACCCGTTATGGGATGCACAGTATTGATAAAATTAAGAACAACAGCAATATTGTGATTTCACAAGCAGATAAAGGAGCAGCGGTAGTGGTTCAAGATTGGGCCTCTTACCAGGCTGAGGCCAATAAACAACTTAAGGATTATAGGTACTACACATGGATGCCCTTGGATCCTACTAAGGGGTTCAAATTGGCTACTGATGCTTTTTTAAGGGAAGCAAAGGAAGAGAGTATCATCACCAACTGGGACTTGACACAACTTACAGTTCAGGCACCTAAAAAACAACATCTTTATATTTTACCTAAGATACATAAGGACCCTGTTTGTCCACCAAGTAGACCTATAGTGTCAGGTAAAGGTTCCCTTATCGAACCCCTCTCAGAATATTTGACCTATTATTTGAAACCATTATTGGCCATGGTCAGGTCACACATCCAGGATACAACACAATTTTTGAGGATCATATCTGATTCACAGTTGGAAGCTGATTGGCTTCTGTGCACCCTGGATGTCACGTCCTTTTATACTAGCATGCCACATTGGGCTGGGTTGATGGTCTTGCAACATTGGCTGGATGTATCGGAACTATATAGACCTGATGTTAACAGTTTAACACCTTCTTAGTTGGTCTAGCAGAACATGTATTGAATAAGAATGTTTTCTACTTCCAGGACCAATGTTTTTTGCAGATACATGGAACAGTTATGTGTGCTTCTTTTGCACCCATATATGCAGATCTATTCATGGCTTACTTAGAGGAGGAGTTAATTTACAACTTCAGCCACAATCTGTTTATTGATGAAATAGACATCTGGAGGCATTACCTTGACGATTGTTGGCTTGTGCAGAAATCAGATGTCACTTATATGGAAGAGTTTGTGACCTATCTTAATGAAAATAAATGGGGTATTTAGTTCAAAGTTAGTTTCAGTAAACCTCAGATTACTTTCTTGGATGTTCTGGTTAGTCGTAAGCCAGACAACAATTTGGATACCCAAATCTACAGGAAATTTCCCCAATATAATTCACTCCTTCATGCCAGTAGTTTCCATCCATAACATGTGATTCGGAATATTCCCAAATCTCAATTCCTCCATGTTTGAAGAATCTGCTCTGATACCCAGAACTATCATCAATACAAACAGGATCTCATTTCCCATTTTTGGGTTAGGGGCTGTCCATCTGGTAACATTATGGGGGCATGTAATTAGGCCACGAATCAGGATAGACCTAATTTATTGGAATATCAGAAGAGACCTTTAGGGAACAATTCCCCTATCAGATTTGTGACAACTTTTGGTAGGAATACCAATGCCTTTATGCGGACGATCAATAGACATTGTAATATCTTGATGGGAGATGATAGACTTGCCAGTTGTTTAGGAGACAGATGCTCTTTCTCATTTTGGAGAGGGCCGCACTTTAGGGTCACACTTTTCTCATTATAAAGGAACTGGCTTCAATAGGAATTTGTATGTTCAAAGAATGCTTGATATTTTGAGGGGTTGCATGGCACATGGATATTGCTTACAGTCATAGGGTCTTTAAAACCACTAAATTCACCAGCCAAAACACACCTAATGTGTATAATATTGATTTTTTTGCCAATTGCAGTACCTCTTGGGTGATTTATTTGGCCACCTGTTCATGAACTGCCTTTTATATAGGGCAGATGTCACAGCCTTTGAAATTTAGAATAGGTGAGCACATCAGCAACATTAAAAATAAAAGGCAATCCAATGCACTCTACAAACACACTTTAAAGCATACACAGGCAACCTTTAGGTTTACGATTATTGACTGTATTAAAAGTGAATGTAGGGACAAATCTTGTTGGCACTCCATATTAAACGTTAAAAAGAAGAAATGGATAACTAAATTAGGGGGTTTGTTCTCCCCAGGCTTAAATGAACATTATTAATGAATGATGTATCATCCAATGGGATTTTTTGGTGGGCTGGTTTTGTGACTTTATAAGTGAGTTTTGTTAACTCAGTATTTATGGCATTTCACTGAAGAAGGCATTCTGGCTGAAACCGCTTTGGTTCAGGTGGTTTTGGATTGATAGCCTACACCTAGGAGTTGTTTTTGTTAATATGTGCTATTAGTTTTATTTTATGTGTATTTTTACACATTAAATTTATGTTCGTTTACCACATGCAGTGCTAGCTTTATTTTTTACTTTGCTACTAGAACTTGAAGAAAGCCATAAAGCAAGGCATGTAGATCATTTCTAGTGAAGCAGATTAGTTTGTATTACATCTTCTTTCAGACTGACACATACTAGATTCCCCTAGATGATACCAACTACTTATCTAACTATTGAAGTGAATTATCTTGTGTTGGTATTTAGGCATCATTTTGGATGAAAATAAGATTCCACTCTGGGCAATAGTCATGTCTCTGTCCAGTAATGTGCATATTAAAATCCACTATGTCTGTATGCATGCCCCTCAATGTTGAATGTCACAAGTATTTTACTCCTGCATGGAAAATAATTAATTCATATTCCTATGCAGGATGGTGCTATGCAATGATCACAGACCTTTGTTTTAAGTGAGAAGTTTTCAACTATGATGATAAGATAGCTGCACCTCTCACAGTTTGTGTTGTGATTATCAAGTATTAATTCATTCTCTGTAGTTCTTACAATGTCTAAGGGCACTCTGTGTTATGAGGCTAGCTATAGGCAGGACAAAAGCAGACTTGACATTCATGTAACTCAGGTGATTTTATCGTAAGGGCCCAGTGACACAGTAAATACCTAATAGTTAGTCAAATGATTCTTGGAATTAGAAAGTAGGTTATAAATGATAGCTGATGGCAGTAATAGTCAATAGATAAATGAAATTTTACACTCAGAGAACTTGATATTTTAACAGCTTAGGGTATCAATAACAGGTGCTTTTCTTCAGCAAGGGGGTCAAACAGTCATGTTTTATCAGCTTAATGAAGTGGTAGAAGGGAGTGTCAGAAATTAATGTATTTCATTGCTTGTGTGTGTGTGTGTGTGTGTGTGTGTGTGTGTGTGTGTGTGTGTGTGTGTGTGTGTGTGTGTGTGTGTGTGTGTGTGTGTGTGTGTGTGTGTGTGTGTGTTTTGAGGGATATGTATGCATGTGTGCATGTTCAAGAGTGTGTGTGTGTCTGTGTTCACATACTTACATGTGTGCACATGCAGGAGTGTTGGGCTTTTTCAGCTGCATAATGCAGAAAGTAACAACCACATACTCAGACATGACCACATATGCAAATCAGAAAATAACACCAGATATTTTGAAGGAAGATCCAAATGTGATGTATCATCCTTTCCCCAGAAAAGTCATAATTTTACCAGTCTACTTTAAAGGAATTCATCACGCCTGTCTTGTTATGTTACATCATCTGCCTCTGTGTTATAACCATGCATACAAACCTAGAATGAGATATACAACAGGTTCACAGTACAGTCTAATGGAAAAGCACAGGACATTATGTAGTATATATTCTTTACAAAAGTAGTGGATTCATAAGCTGTCTAATTATTCATCCCCTCACATTTTAGTATGAATAAAATGATATTATTTTAAGTATCAACGTTTTTTTATATCAAAGATAGTTTCACTCATTATAATAATCTACTGGTCTTACATGCATATCTTATTAAGGCAGCAGTTTAACATTTGTTTCTCAAATATATTCGGTTGAAATAGTTTCCGTTCAAAGGAAACATATGCTTGGACCCTGCAATATCCATCTGTGTTGGTTTTACCTACTTTACTCAGTAATAGATGAACATGCTTTCACAGGCAAATAATAGGTTAGCTGCCCTGAAAAGACATTTCAAGCCAAGCAAAAAGCCTGAGATTAGAATCAAACTGTGTGTCTATGAGATAAAGACCTTAACCGCTATACCAAGCCCTCCTTAAGCTAAGTTTACAGCAAGTTCCACTGAGATTTGAACTCGATCACTGTATTCAGAATCTAGAGTGCCTGCCATTACACCATGGAACCACATGCTGTGTTGCCTTTGGCCAGACCTTTGATATACCAACCAACATGCACAATAATCAAACTAAGAGCAGCAGACCACATTTGTGCTCACAACATATGCAAATCAAGGTACAGTGAGACACAAGAGACAACCCATAGAATCTAAGCATCTGTTCCAATAAGTGCCATCCTGCAGATATACAAAATGAGGTGCCCTTATTACCAGCCTTCTCTCAATTACTGTGGTGTTCAGCTCTTGCTGTCTGTTGAAAAGTCATCTGCCAAATGCTGAGAAACAGCAGTGTACCTGAATGCAGATGATACCATAATCATTCAGTATCCAAAAGAAACAGAAAATGTGTAATTAAAGCCTACTGTCCATAGATGTTGCTGGAGGAGGAAATACTGGCTACCAAGGCATCTACTGAGAACCTCATTGACTGGTATGCTTCCATTACATACTGACCTCTGGTATCTTTATGAAACTTCCAATGTTCTAGCCAACTGATAGGACAATAACATAGCACTCAAACCGCATTCATGCAGAATATTATGTGCTGACTCTGCATACATCATGCATATGTTTCTTTACATTTTGAATGGCATTGCTGAAGACAGTGTTAGGAAATTATAACAAAATTCAGAATGCAGGACCCTAGGATACTTCATCTTGGTTTGCAAACTAGTAATTTCCAAAGCAGCAGTAAGGCGGCTACTGAAGGTGAAGGTTTCTGTGACACATGAGATAAGCATATCTCTCAACCTCTTGGTGCAAGAAATCTGGACAAAGACTAAACTAATAGGGGGACAAAGGCCGAACTATAGGGACAGATTTTACAAATTGCTCCTATAAACTTAGATGCAAGGATACCAGAATTTATGTTAGCATGCATTTTCTGAATGATATGAAGCCTGAAGCTCAAATGTATGCCATTATTTAGTGACTTCAATACTTGGTAATTTGCTAGAAAAGCACACATTTTATAAGAACAGAACAAAAATATGAAGCAAAAGTCTATACAGTTGAGAGGTATGGAGATAAGCTATCCTTGATGCAAAATGGGCATAAACTAATTAAAGTTGTTAAAAGCTGCATTACTAATAAAAAGAAGGAACTGTTGTTTACTTTATTCAGAGATATTACAGGAAACATATAGTACTTTGGAAACAGAAATAGAAGTTACTGTTCTGTGTATGTTAGCAGCACTATTATAATAATTAATTTGAGCTAGGAGGTTGGCAAGCCAATATACAGAGTATGAGCCAGGAATAACCTTAGTGTGCCAGAATTTTCCACAATGCAGCTTGTTGTGTCCATCCACCCACAACCCCTTTGGCCTATATAGGTTTCAGCTGTCACTTCAACAGTAGTGATCATCTAGAGTCAATGTTGACACCACTGGGTGTCTAGCCATGCTATAGTTCTTTCATACCATATGTACACACTTTGAAGTGTGCAATCCACCTACTGCATGTCTTTAGAAAATGGGAGGAAACCAGAGTACCTAGCGAAACCTACATAAACATAATGAGAAAATGCAGACTCCTTACAGAAGGTATCTCAGCTGAGAATCTGCGAGGTGACAATGTGACCTGCTGTGCCACTATGCCATCCTCTCATTGTGTTGACACCAGAAAGCAAAACAGGTAAAATGAACAAATAAACAAACAGAAACTGAGCAGACCTGATATATAGCAGAGTATACATGACAAAGCAGGAGTACAGTGCTCCGCATTAGATGTAGTAAGGTGGAGACTGCAATACAGGTCAGAAAAGTATACCTGTATAGTGGCAGATAGAAGAAAGTAAAGTAGTGATTGTCGGGATGAGTGTGTGAAAGAGAGAGAGAGAAAGAGAAAACAGCTTATTAGAACAAGCATCAGTAAAATAACCAAATGGTATCAATGATGTGTATCATATAACTGTAGAATTTACAGAAGCAGTCAAGCATTACAGGGAAATCAAAGTAGTTATACCAATGGTCTAAAACAGCTAAGGCACTGAAACCACATAAATACGATGCAGTTCATGGGTGAATCATAATGCTGAACAACCTAAACAGCTATGTACTGGTAACCAGCATATGAGTGGAATACATACATATGATTTCATTCTTCAGAAATGAAGTTATACTGCACTAACTAGACTTGTGATAACACTGAACATTCATTGCTACTTGTTACACTGATACATATGTTAGTATGTGTGCTAATATGTATCACTGACACTATGACACTGATATCTGAATGGCACACATGATCTGTGTCTGTGATCATAGTTGAAAATGTACACTGACAATAGATTAGCAACAGGGATATCACAGAAATAAGTAAGTGTATGATATGTAATCCATTTCAGTAAAAGAACATGTACATCAGTAGCACTACTTAGCTTGCCTGGAAAGTAAACAACAGCTTAAAATTACCAAATGTGTGGCATCAATAATCATGAAAAAGACACACATGTGCACATAGATATGAATGCAGTGCTATAGCTGTACATGTGTACATACAATACACAATGCAACAGATACATCAGGAGTGTCTATGGATACAGAAAGACCAGAAGAAGCATCTGTCAGGAGACATGGCCATACAGCATATGAAATGCAAAGTGGCACCCAAGGTATACAGCTGACACATAGTGATGTATGTACAGAATGCACAGGAGCACAGATTATTTAGATAAAAAAATACAAAAGGATGCACAAAGAAGCAGTACTGGACCCTCAGAGCATAAGTAAATCACTGTATGCGTGAGTCCTTATGTCCCCCTACTGACCCCCAAATGTATGGCCTATAAGATAAACTGTGACAATCTACTGAGATAATTCATAGATACCTGGTGGTACTTTACCCTCAAAGCATAATTAAATTACTGCTAAGTGTGAGGCCCCCAAATATATGGCATACAAGCTAAATTAGCAGGTGTGATATAATGGCTTGCATCTTGTATTGGCATTCTGAAAGCCTGCATAAGCCAGATGAATCCTGTCCCAAGGTGCACAGCCAAAGCTGTTTATCCCTTTGCTTTGTTTTACCTGCAGATAAAAGTCACTGCTGTTAATACTGCAGCTGGTAGTCACTGATGCATTTACTTCTTTATTAAACTTTGTTAAATAGGAAGTTGACTGATCCTGGAACCTTTTTTCAGCCACAACAGAAGCCATCAGGCAGTCTCTGCATATATATATATATATATATATATATATATATATATATATATATATATATATATATATATATATATATATATATATATTATTGACATTTACAACCTCAAAAATACAGAGTTACATATCGCATGTTAAGGTTCAAAATATCATACCTTACAAAGTAAGATACAGGACAAATAAGTGACACTAGCTTAAGGGTAAAATTAAATGTATATACTTATTATAACATAGTGATTACAATAACTACTGAAGTAATTTGTCAGATATTGGTTTTAATGCATCTTTTATTGGATCACAGGAACTACAAGGCAGCTAAGTCTGAAGACAGGGTGCACCTTGCCAAATACCACCCTCAAAGTGTACCCCCCCACTTCCTCAGGCTGGATATGAACTTGGGGGTACCCTTCCAATCATCGCATTTAGTCTTGAAGGAAGCAAGAATGTCATTCTAGTTAACATGCAGGAGCAATGAGTTCTAGAAATTTGGCACCATTGGGTAATGAATTAACCCCCTTCAGTGGGTTTTGTTTATATATTGGTGGAGGAGTAAATCCAACTTTAGAGGTATAGGTACACCAGTTAATTGAAGGATAATTGAAATCACAAAATATAAAGGTATTTTTATCGAGTAGTTCACTTAGTACAATTGGGAATCCTTCACGGTTAACGAACGGGAGACATGGATGTTTTCCTATAAGCAGGCTTTAAATTGATAGTTGTTCTTATTAAGCATAAGTGGGAGGTCAGTACATTTAGTATTAGTGTCACAGAGATTTTCCTAGAGGTGGTTTTATCTCTGACAAATATGGTGTCTCAGATATGAAGGCATGGTGAGCACCGATTCTGGGTAAGATGGAAGTGCTATCATGTTCTGAAATCAAGTTAAAATTACAACACAAACATGCATGTTTCTATGTGCGGGATAGCATCAAGATCAAACAGTTTGTTTTCCTTGTAAGACTTCAGGCATTGCAAAGTGGATCCTCAATGTGGTGACAATTAGGATTTGCAGTGTAACAATTTACTACATTGAAATGTCTGACAGTCAGACTTGGTCTAAAAAATCCACTATGGGGCAACAAGGGCTTTGGTCAGTAAGCAGATGCTATGGTGTGAGAGATGTAGACCATCACTAGTGAAGCAGGCAACCTTCCATCACTGTCCAGGATGACACATACTGGATCCCTCCCCAGAATGACACTAGCTACTTAACCAATTACTGAAGTCAATTATCTTGTGTTTTTAAAAATGTAGGCGACATTTTGGGGAAAGGGAGAAGGGATTCCATTCAGGGCCAGAGTCTTGTCTGCAGTGTTTTACAGTTTCAGTTTTTATTTCTCTGAGCTGTAAAGTGGACTATCAGTATTGTTCCTTTATTTCTATGTTTTACTCATTTTCAAACAGTATCCATTATAATGTTTCTGAGCTATTAAGATTTTTAGCATTGTTCATAAAATTTTGTGTTGTAGTCACTATTCAAACTTAAAAAAAAAAGCTAGCTTTGGTCAGTTGTATGAGGTGTAACTCAAGTTTGTAGCCATTAAACCCAGCCTTCCCCCTCCACCACCCCACGATATTTTATATTACACAAGAAGTCAGCAATCTCAGTCTATGGACTGTTGGAAATGTGGAAGTTTGTAAAAAACAAACATCTGGAATGTATTTTGCATCCAGGAAAGTACATCTAAACTACATTTAAAATGCTACACTTACCTTGCCATTTAAACTAGTTTTATATTCTGTGTTTGTTCTTTACCTGAAGTTAAAGCCATTAGTTTAAGGCATTTTTATAGCCAGCAGTGTTTTCCAAGTGGTGTCTGTGCTGTACCTAGGTATTCAGAGATGGGTCTCATTTTTTTGCATTCCTACTATCTTTCTTTTGAATTTGAAACTACAGCTGTAAATTGATCTGGGTTTTACAGTATCCGTTGTTGCTTCTCTGAGCTCTTAACTGGATAATTAGCATTGCTTATCCAGTTCTGGGTTGTAGTCACTTTTCAAACTTAAAACAAAAAGCCAGCTTTGGACAATTGTACTAGTTGTAACTAGAGTTTACTCCAGTTTCTTCCTCCATGGTATTTTATATTATACACACAGTCATCCGTCTTAGTCTGGGGAGTGCTGGAAGCTTAGAAGCTTTTAAATAAAGCATTTGGACTACATTTTGCATCTAGGAAAGTCCATTTTAACTATATTTAAAATGCTGCACTTTTACCATTTAAATCAGTTCTATGTGTTATGTATATTCTTTATCTGAAGTTGAAGCAGTTAATTTATGATATTTTATAGTCTGCAGTGCTTTTCAAGTGGATTCTGTGCTGACCTAGATATTCTGAATGGGCTATCATTTTATTGCATTCTTACTATCTTTCTTCTGAATCTGAAGCTACAGCTATAAATTGATTTGGGTTTTACAGTATTCATTGTTATTTCTTTAAGCTTTTAAGTGCATTATTAGCATTGCTCATATAATTCTGTGTTTTATTCACTTTTCAAACTTCTAACAAAAAGCCAGCTTTGGTCAGTTGTGTGAGTTGTAACCACAGCTTTTGTGGTAATTAAACCATGAAATGCCACCCCCCCACCCAGACTTTTACACTACACAAGCAGTCAGTGATCTTAGCCTTGGGACTGCTGGAAGCTTGGAAGCATAAAAACAAAGCATCTGAACTGTATTTTGCATCCAGGAAAGTACATTTAAACTACATTTAACATGCTGCACTTATGTTACCATTTAAATCAGTATTGTGCGCTGTTTTTTTTGTTTATCTGAAGTTGAATCTACAAATGTAAGGCATATTTATAGTCAGCAATGCTTTTCAAGTGGTTTCTGTGCTGTGCCTAGGTGTTCTGAGTGGGATCTCATTTTATTGCATTTTTGCTATCTCTTTTCTGAATTTGCTCCCCACCCTCCCATACTTTTCCTGTAATGCTTTTAAACTTGGATGTTTTTGAGCTGTCCCCTCCTACTGTATATCTGGCCTTGGAAGCACCTCCCAGTCTTATCTTGTGTATACTTGGCTCTAGAAGTTCCTCTCAGTCTTATCTCCTCTGCTCGTCTTACTGGTTACAGGAAATTAGTTTTCCTCTGTTGACTTTTCTGCCTTTGAATCTCCTTGTAATTGCTTGTACATACTTGTTAGATTTTTTTTATACTGTCTTTTCACTTGTGGCTAACTGAAGTGCATTTTTACATTAAGAAGACTGGGACTGCAATTCTAGTGGGAGTGGAAAGGTAGTCTGCTCTGTCCGAGTTGGAAAGAACAAAGGGAAGTTTAAAGTGAGAATCACTTGTTATATCTAGTTATTTGATTTGTTTCTGATATATTTTCACTTTTGGCTAACTAAAGTATGTTTTTACATTAAGAACACTGGACCTGCAATTTTAATGACAGTAGAAGGGCATCCTGGTCTCTCAATGTTGGGAAACACACAGGGAAGCTTAGAGTGTGATTGTTTCATAAGCCAGAGGGCTTCTCATGCACTTAGTTGTTTCATATTAATCTGTGCTTGAGAGCTATTTTTGCTGTGCTTTTACATTAAGAAATGCAGGATCATCCATATTATGACAGAAGGTGTCTACCTGGTCTCTGTGAGTTTGGAAGCATTTCAGGGTACTTTAATTATAGTTATTTATTGGCAGGGGGGCACAGGAGTTAGTTGTCAGCTTTTTTCTGTCTGCTATAATTTAGGCATGTGTTGCAATTGTTAATCTAAACTGGAATGTAGTAGTCTAAGGAGACAGACAGTGGGAGGATGGCCTAATTGTTAAGGTGTTTGCCTTATAAACACAAGGTGCAAGGTTTGAGTTTCACAAGGGATTATTGGCTAGGCTTAAAATGACTTGCAAGAGCAGTTAGCCTAGTACTAACCTATAAGCAATGAAGTACTTTTGTGGATAACGAAAAAAAAAATAAGGCTGGTTATCCTGTATAACCTGTATTGTAAAGCTCTGTAATCAGGAGCTCATTACATGTGAAATCACGTCAGTAAGAGGTACAGTGCTCTAATACTGCACTGTGGGATCATTCATAAGATACTTAAGTCCCCGCCCTCAATCTGGATGAGCCTACCTGTCTTCAGCATTTGACAGTCATATGTAGACACCATACATGGAAGTTGCTATAAGGTGGGTGTCCTCCATGATTCTATGGGTGAGTCTGCTGTACGTTAATAAATTTGAATAACACTGTCTGCAAAATGTGAGCATACAACTTTCATTATTTCACTAGCCAGTACTGATGACACTGACTGAAAACCAACTATCTAGCAGAAGATTGTTTCATACTCAGCAGCTGGTTCTAAGTCAGGTATGTATGGGTCATTCAATTCACCGATTGTTGGCAAGCATATTACATAGTGCTCAATACTTGCTTGTCTCAAAATGTATGTCTAGATTCCTACAGAGTGACTTATTTCAAGATCTCAGCCTATCACAGAGCCATCTACACTGACAGAACCTCCTGGTAAAGGCATCAGGGTAGAGCAACAAAACATGTTGACACCAAAATGAACATGTGCTGCTGCCTAGCTAGCATGTGCACTGCCAGCTGATCATCCGGTTATATGTGGCAAACATGTATTATGATGTCCATTTCTGTTTACCCTTACACATTATCTGACATGTGCAGTATAGTTCCCTGAGCCTTCAGACATACAAACACAAATGAGTGGATGCCATAAATGAAGCTATTGTACAACAAGCAGTCACTGGCAATTAAAACTTGCTTGGAGGTAGACCCACACACCTAAGGTGGTTGAATACATCATGCAGATTTCATTTACAGTGGCCACACATGCATCATAGGCTTCCACTGAATAGATACCCCTTGGATGGACATTATCTATGCAGAGTCATGTGCTTATGCCACTATAGTAGATGTCAATGGCCACAGCAACTTCTGGCATACCCAAGGATGATAAATACTTCTGAATGATGAGTGTGACATTCAGCATTTGCTTTGCCCTATGACTTAAGTAGATTGCATTTTGTACAAACTGCAACAGAATGGAAATACTGCCAGTCCAGCTAGCTGGAATTTTGTAAATAATTATATGTCATTTGTGAATATTAATATGATTTTTATAGAAATGTAACAGAAGGAGATACTTCCAGTCCGTCTGTGTGGAATTTTGTAAATAATTTTATGTCATTTGTGAATATTAATATGATTTATACAGAAGTGTGTGTAAAGTACTGAGCTAAAATGTAACCACAGCTTGCCCTGCTGGCTTAGAATAGAAATGTATATAAACTATCCTAACTGTGAAAATGTATATGTCTTAACAGTAGAAATTAGAACATAGAAGGTTAACTTGCAAAACTTCAAGAAGATAAGTTGAAATTAAATTGTTTTATGATGGTGCTATAAAAGTTATCTCTCAGTTTCATTTCAGTAGCAGACACAATGTCTAGAGCTAGAAGTTTTACTAATGTCTTGGAAGAGAAGTAATTACTAGGTTTGAGATGCAGAACTGTTTTATTGCTTTAGGACTTCCTAGCAGCTGCACAGCTCTGAGCAAACATCTGAAGAATATGTATTGTTCACACAGAGATGTTAAATTCTGTTAGTTTCTGACAAAGGGGGTTAGCTTTGGAACTGAAAGTCAGATGACAAAAAGTGATGTCATCCAAGCTAACCCAGCAGTAATATTTAATATTAATTTAAGAACGCTCTCAGAGAGAGACTGTGGATTTTGTAATTTGTCTTTGACCTAGCAAAAACATCCACTCATCACCACCTTCTTCACTTGCCTTGCTGTAAGTAAGTTTTTAGGGCATAGTAACTCTTTTATATTCAGATAGGAATATAGTAAGGTGTAGCTTAGATATTTTCTTTATTTATTTGAGACTGTCCTGCAATGTTGTTTTAAATATTTCCTGTGATTTTGAACTCTGAAGTCAGTGTGAATACATATTTAGTATTTTCTTGTTCTTTTATTATTTGTTAATAAATATATTTAAACATTTTAATTGTAGCTGGTCTGTTTTAGAGATCTTTAAGTTGTTAGAGTACTTGCATATCTATATGGTGAAACTGTACAGGCCACTCCTAAATAACCTCGCTCTTGGACAGACTACCATTTGGATTAATAGTAACATTACACAGTAGGACTAGACACCCTTTTTTAAGGGCCTTAGAGTAGCTGATAAACAGTTGTCTGGTGGCAGCTGGAACTACCTTATAGTCTGGGCAGAAGGGGGCATAGCTATTAAACCTCTGCCAGCCTTTCCCAGGTGTGTGTGTCTGTTTGTATATAAATCAAATCTCAAAGTGTGCGTATGTCAGCTACTTGAGCAGGGACAGGAAGCACTGGTTGGACAGAGAGGTTGGTGGAGGTTTTGGCTTGGCCACTCAGTTTAGATCTCAACCCTATAGCTGTGCCAGTGGAGAGTCTTATTGGGGATCTGGAGAAAGAGGGAGAAATAAGCCCCAGACTGACTGTGATCTCTGTGTGCTCTTAAGGGAAATTGCACTTTACTGTGTGTGTACTTGTCATCCTTCCAGTGTGTATGTCCCCCACTGTTGCCAGTGGTGAGGATTGAGGCTCCTTGATTACTGGGCCAGTGCAGGGGCATCACACAAATGATGACACAATGAGTCTCTGTAAGTTGTAAAGGTAAAGGGTGTCTCATCTATTGTTCAGTTTATGTATTATAGTCACTACATTGCTTGTCTTATCTTACATGTCAATGAACTTTAATCATGGCTGCAGTGCATACCTGTACATTATTTTAACTTTATTCATAACATAACTGGCTATTGTAGCTTTACTTTTGTACACAGTGCACACACACACACACACACACACACACACACACACACACACACACACACACACACACACACACACACACACACACACACACACACACATGCCCCCACACACCTGTCAGCCATTACACTGCATCAAGGTGCACTACACTCCAGCAAAGTGCTAAAGCATAATGTGCTGTGCCTAATTTGAAGCAAGTGCTGCTGGAGGTGCTTCTTTTGCATCTTTTTCTTTATCACCCTGTAGTATGTTTGCCGTCAGCCTCCCTCAATGCCATGTGCTTCTCTATTGCCAAGCTTCATTGCAATCACATGTTACACAACATGACTTTTCTGATGTGCAATGGATCTCATGTCCTGTGGTATCAACACAACAAAACAACTGCTTTTTATGATGCCAAACACCTGCTTCCACACTGTACCTCCTTGGCATTGTACCTCCATCCTTAAAATACCACTGGAAGCATCATGATGATCAACTAGAACAGATGGTGGCATCCATGTAAATTCACAGTGATCAAAGATTATCATTGTGGTCTCCTGTTAACCTTCGTATCCCCGTAATATTATTTCACATGCATATCTAAAAAATATATCTGCATTACATGTCCCTGGACTAATAAATTATAAAGGCTGCTAATCAACAACATGTGATCATTACTATTACACCCAGACTATTTGCAGAAGGCTTTGATAACAATGCTTTTCATATTACATGTCATGTGGCAGAGTATGGAATGGAATATATGTACATATATATAGATATATATATATATATATATATATATATATATATATATATATATATATATACATATGGATCCCCTACACTACACCGACACGCCACAAAGCTGACACCCAAAACACAGACACCAAAAGACCGACAAATCACAAAACTGACAACTCACAAATCCGACAACTCACAAAACCGAATACCATAACACCGACACACAAAACGTAAACTACACATTACACACAACTATATATGCACTAACCTTAACCCAAACCCTAACCCTAAGGTCTGACAGTACCTCACACTTACCCTACCCGCACCCTAACCCTAACTCACTTAACCCGCCCCTAAACCTACAGTCCGTCACTATTGCACACTTACCTTACCCGCACCCTAACTCACTTAACCTGCCCCTAAACCTAAAGTCCATCACTATCACACACTTACCTTACCCGCACCCTAACCCTAAGTCCGACACTACCACACACTCACCTTTCCTGCACCCTAACCCTAAATCCCTCAGTATCGCACACTTACCTGTCCGCTCCCTAACCCTAAATTCCTCACTATCGCACACTTACCTGTCCGCTCCCTAACCCTAAATCCCTCACTATCGCACACTTACCTGTCCGCTCCCTAACCCTAAATCCCTCACTATCGCACACTTACCTGTCCGCTCCCTAACCCTAAATCCCTCACTATCGCACACTTACCGAGTCGCGCTCACACGTTGCCCATGTCGGTTTTTCGGCTGTCGGGATTTCATCTTGTTGATCATCTGTGTCATCGGTCTTCTGGTGTCGGTCTTTTGGGTGTCGGCATTGTATGGTGTCGGTAGTGGTAGGGGGGATATATATATATATATATATATATATATATATATATATATATATATATATATATATATATATATATATATGTCATTTCCTCCTTACCTAGTGATGTACAAAAGGGTGAAGTATATGCCACCAAGTACCATAAGAAGACCTGCTGCCCTATGGTTTGTTGTTCAGGAAAAGATCAGAGTATAATAGTGTAGTCTGTTATATGCTACAACCTGCAATGAAGGATTGCATATAGTATTCTTGATGTGAATAAATGGGCTGAAATTAGTGTAACACTTGTAGGGCACTGGAATGTCTGTTTAACAAGCATGTAGATTGTTACTCCAACCATGATGGCAAGTAGGAAAGTGGGATGTGCCAGTCTTATAATCTTTCCCAGATGGTGTCAGACTTAATGCTGTGTATCTGGCACAGGTAAAAGAGATTTAGATCACTCATTAAAATAGTATTTGGTTCAGTGTTGACTTACTGGTATCACTGTAGCCCAGTGGGGAGAGCAGCACCTGCACTCATTGCATCCTTTTGTCAACCATCAACAGTGGGTACATCAACTGTCCTGCTTGTGCATTTTTTTCTTATTTGCTTGTGCATGTTACAGTGTTTTTTATTTTTGGCATGTAGCAAGCACTTCCCATGAAGCTACGTGATGCAGCACAATGATGACATACTTTATACAGCGCTACTTCTTAGTATCATACAGTCATCTTTTTCTCAGTTGCACTCTGCAGCCTTTAAATTCCTTGATGACATTTTGGGGTCATAGAGTCTTTTGAATGTTTTTTTTGCAGTGTTGGTGCTGCGGTAGCATTGTCGCCTCACAGTAAGACGTTGTCCCATTCAATTCTCAGCTAGAGCGTCTTCTGTGTGGAGACATACGTGAATGGGCGTACCTTCGTTGAAGGTTGTGCATCAGGGCCGGCAACTCGGCATGTAAAAATCTACTGCCAATCATTAGCAGACCAGAGTTCCGCTGTGGTGACCCCTAACCGGGAAAAGCCGAAAGACACAACAAGTGTCTTTTGAATGACATCTTCTTTGCACAGTTATTCCGCTGCTTTCTGCTGCACTCCACTGAAGTGTGCAACCATGTGGAATTATTTATTTTTATGAATCACAATTACTATGTGTATATGTCTCAAAATACCTTGAAAAACTCCTTCAACTACAGGAGGAATGAAAATGATTATACGGAATGCAAATTATTTTAATAGCACTAAAATCATACTGCTAAACCTTGTGGAAGCAATATGAACTCTTAACCATATAGAAAATGTATCTACAAGATGTTGATTTAATTGAGCCTCTTCCATTCTCTCTGGACAGCCTCTGAACAGTCTCACCCTCATATTTTCACCTGTTGTTGAATAAAATGAGTTTTATGTTTCATTCTTGTCATCCATATTCATCAAGGATACCTACAGCTCCAGGTTAGTGGCGCAGCATGATACCTCTGAGATCATCCATGTGCAATTAACATCAGGCAAATCTGCAATGCAAATTGTGGCCTGCTACAGATCACCCTCCATGACCCAGGACCACCACTCCACCTTTCTGGAGACACTGGAAAACATGAATGCCCTATCAAACACCTTGATATTGGGCGATTTCAATTACCCTACCATGCACTGGGAAAACTACTTGAGTACAAATTCCCAGGCCCAGCGCTTCCTGGAATTCATCAACTCAAATGCCCTGGATCAGCAGGTAAACTCCCCTACCAGAGTTGAAAACATATTGGACCTGGTCATCACCAACATGGGCAGCAGGTGTTCCACACCGGAGGTCAACCCATTACTGGTTATATCAAACCTTAAACTAATTACTCTGGATGTCCACACCCCACCACCACCCCCAACTAAGGAAACCACAGTAAAAAACATTTCTAAAGCAAACTTCACCTTGCTTAAGACAGAGGTGGTAAGTTTCACAGCCTCTACACTAAAGGATAAAGATGGCCAAGATGCAGAAACCTTTGCAAATGCACTCTATGAGCACCTACAAGGATGCATGGATCCTGCCATCCCTAGCAAAGCCAAGACTCACTCCTCTAAGAGAAGGAAACCAGTTTGGTGGACCCTTGCAATAAACAAGCTATACAATAGAAGGAGGAAACTAGTTCAGAAAAAAAGCAAATCCCAAGAAGGAAATACATCCCTGATCAGTATCAGTAAGAAACTGAGGTCCCTCATGAAATCCTCCAAGGCTAACATCAAAAGAAAAATAGCCAAGGATTCAAAAGATAACCACAAAGCCTTCTTTAGCTAAGTTAAGAATCTAAGTGGCAACTCACAGATATGCACTGAACTAGTGCAAAATAGCACAAAATATACTGAACCTACTGATATTGCCAAAATCCTGGCAGATAGATTCAGTGCAAACTTCACCCCCCTCTCACCTCCAAAAGGGCCCACAACAATACCAGAAAAGTGTAGTGTCCCAAAAATCACAGATGCAGAGGTGAAAACAGCCCTTTCAAAAGCCAAAAACACAGCGTCAATGGGACCAGATGGTGTCCCAGGCTGCGTGTTGCACGAACTACAGAACAAACTAATCCCCCACCTGAACACGCTGTTCAACCTCAGCCTCTCCACAGGCTACATGCCAATAGAATGGCGCACAGCAGCGGTTATTTCTCTCCACAAAGGAGGGGCCACAACTGACCCTGGTAACTATAAGCCTGACTAGCCTGGTCTGCAAGGCTATGGAGCACATCATCATTGAACTCATTAACAAAGACATTGGGAACCTCCAAACAACTGACCTGACCCAGTTCAGCTTTGTTAAGGGCAGATCATGCCTACTAAACCTGAAACAGTCACCAAGGCCGTAGACAAGGGAAAGGTGGTTCACACAGCCTACCTTGACCCTGCCAAGGCTTTCGACACCATTCCCCACTCGGGTATTACAGAAAAACTCACCAGCCTGAACATAAATTCCTATGTCACGAGATGGGTTGCCAACTGGCTTACAGACAGAACTCACATGGTAAGAATAGTGGGCTCCAGGTCCGACTCTAAACCAGTCACAAGTGGTGTCCTGCAAGGCTCGGTCCTAGGACCCCTACTGTTTGGCATATACTTCTCAGAAGTACAGGCAAACACAGGAGGACTATGGCTAACCAAGTTCACCAATGACTGCAAACTGGGAGCCATAATTGACTCTCTGGCTGACACGGACATCCTCCAAATGGGCCTTACTGAGATGGACACCTGGTGTCAAAGTCATGGCCTCAAGCTAAATGCCAAAAAATGCATAGTCATCCCATTTGGGAAAAATAAAACACCCACAAATTACCACATAGGTGGCAGCCCCCTTAATACAGAAGAGGTAATAAGAGATCTGGGGACCCAGATAGATAGTAATCTCTCCTTTGACAATCATATTGCCAAAGTAGTTAGGAAATCCTTCTATGTGGCCCATCTAATTACTAAAGGGTTCACATCTAGAAATAAAGAGGTTATAGTGCCCCTCTACTTGTCACTCATTAGACCCATCATAGAGTACAATTCCCCATTTGGGATGTACCTCACAAGACACTTCCAACAGCTGGAAAGACCACAAAAGTACCTCACCAAGAGGATTACTGGTCTCAAACATATGTCCTATGCAGCCCGACTGAAAAAACTCCGGTTGTACTCAGTGGCATATCGCTTACTCAGAGGTGATCTCTGCCTGACTTACAAAGCCATGTCCAACTCAGAATTGATGGACATGCTCCACCTAAAGAAATCCAAGTCACTGTGAGCCACATGCTCTAGTGAGCTAAACCTTGCCACAACAATAAATAGAACATGCTGGATGGATAGATTCCTGTCATAAAGACTCCCCATGCTTTGGAACAAAATTCCAAATACATCAGGCAGAACCCCTCACTAACACTCTTTAAGAGAAACCTTGATGAGTGGATGGGTAACAGAAAATACACCCCTGGGATCACTTCATTGGCTCTGCTTGACAGAGGATCAGTTATTTAATCAATGGGGCGGTGAAAGCCGACACACTCTGGCTAGGCTTATAAATGCCCTCGGGCAGATAGCCTAGTACCTACCTATGAAACTATAACTATTTTGTAAGTTTTACATTCAGCTTGATGGCATTGGCTTGCATACCTCTCAACTGTCCAGATTTTCTCAGAATGTCTAGATTTTTGCCTTATGTTTTTGGTTTGTTCCTCATAAAATGTGTGGTTTTCTGGCAAATAACTGAGGATTGAGTCATTAAATAATGACCTACATTTGAGTTTCATACTTCCTAGCCTTCAAAAATGCATGCTAACACAAATCCTGTTATTCTAGCAACATTCTAAGTTTATAAGAGCAAAATTTAAAATCTGTCCCTATTTTTGGGCCTTTGGCCCACAACATAAGGCTTTGTCTAGGTTTCTTGTCTTTAGAGGTTGAGAGGTATGTGGCCTAGATAAATGAAGCCCTACTTACATCCCAGATGACTAAGGTTTGACTAGTTCATCAGTTACTGGAGGCTGAGATAAGGAGAGAAAGGAATGAAGAAACTACACCTACCTGCCTCACGCTATGGGGGATGAAAACAAGTTATGTGTTCTTTGGGAGTGAATGAAGGTTTGAGTCACTGGTGGAGACTAAAAGTAAGGGTCTATATTACTAGAACGAATGCTTAAATGTTCGAATATGTAAAGGTCGACCTTTACAGATCGAACACTTAAGCGTTCGAAATCGTAAAAAAGTAAATAAAAAAACAAGTATGAAGAAAGGGCTTAAGCAGGGGGCAAGCCCCCTGCACCGCTATCCTGGGGAGATGTGCCTCCTACACCCCCGCACTACTTAAATATACCAACTCCGAGATCGCACTACAGTGAACTACAGTGCAGAAATGGGAAATTTCCCATTCTCTACACTGTAGCGCGATCTTGGAGTTGGTATATTAAAGTAGGGGGGTGTGGGGGGTGCAAGTGGGCTTACCCCCTGCTTAAACCCTTTAGCTTTTTTTTTTGACTTGTGCATTTATTTTTTAATGTTTGTAAAAAGTTGACTGCTTAACTGTTCGATATCTAAAGGTCGACCTTTAGAGATTCAAACATTTAAGTGGTTGTGCATCTAATATAGACCCAAAGGTAACCATAAGATGCTTTTCTTTGACAGGGGCAATGCTTCAAATGGCATCAAAGTATTAGCATGGACCACTATTCTCTAGCCTATGCACCTACCCACTCAAATGCATGTTTCAGCATGCAAGGGGAGGTTAAGCTGCAACTCACACACAGTGCCAAAGAATCCCTCTGAATGGTAGTATGATGCTGCAGATTCCAGCCTACTGACCAGCGAACTCACTGCAACAGATTAGGAGACTGGTAACATCTGATATAGGAGGACAAACTGAATAGGGGGATGTGGAGCAGAGCAAACAGATCACCAATAGAAGAGGACTAACTACTAAAGAGTCACAAGCAATGTCTGCTTCACCACAACCATTACAAAAAAAAAAAATTGGTATTGTCATTCATCCAAGCATCAACAGCCATCTCTCAGTCGATACACTCAGCAACTTTAATTTAAAGAACAAAAAAAAATGTTTTCTCCTTTTAAACTTTTAAAAACTGCTTGCTACCAACAGCAAGCACCTGCTACTATTTAAACCATGCATGGAGCACTGCAGTACTTCAATAATGCAATAATGGCATTCATGAATGCTTGCAATGCACTGAAACAGTCTGTGCCTGAGGGAGCTGCTGCCTTTGCTCCACTCTAGCTGTGCCTGTGCCACAGACTCTCATTATATGTCACACTGGTGTGGTAATTTATAAACTCAAATAGTCTATTACTTATCTTTAATCTTAAGTGAAATCTTCCACAGTAGTTCTACACTTATTTCCATCAATCAACACACGTACAAATACTGATAGTATATGAGGTTCCATGCAGTTCTGAAGTATATATTTAATTAAAACAGGAATGGGATACATATCATTAAAAAACTCTATGTTTACATTGTGGAAGAATCATCAGACAGTAGGTATAAGAAAATGGATGTTTAATTCCACTGTTTTGCAGCCTATAAAATATTTAGAGACTGAAGAGTGTGGGAGCACTGCCTGCCATGCAAAAATATTGTTTTTTTGAATTGTTTTTCTTTTTTTTTGTAATGGTCAGACATCAGTATATATTTAAGTAAGAGTATGATAGCTCAACAGTGGGGTAAGGAAGCTTCTACTTGTTCCCCGTGTGCCGTGATTTCAGAATTGGTATATTTAGAGATGCAGGAATGTGAAAGGTGCAGGAGAAACTTGTCCCTTGCAAAAATATTGACATTTTTGTTCAATGGATCAGGCATTCAATGCCATTTGTTTATTGGAAAGAGTTTTGATGAACATTTATTCACACACCTTCCCACATAAGAATTCATTAACTGTTTACAACTCATACACATACTTAAACATCTGCAAATCAGCCACAGACCACTGGTTTTGGCTTGCACCTCAAAAAAGTATATCCCAAACAGTAGAGGCCCCAAGACCGATCCTTGGGGTATGCTGCTTGTTATGGGTCTACTACTAGAGGTAGCTTGCCCTATTTTGACTGAGTGGGTTCTATTAATGATCCATTTAGCTACCCATCTGGTAACATATGGGTTGATTCCTAGCTGGGAGAGTTTATCTATTATGCCTGAGTGGGGAATAGTGTAGAAGGCTTTGACTAGGTCAAGGTAGGCAGTGTGAACTGTCTTACCCTCATCCATGGCTTTGGTGACTGTTTCGAAGAAAGCGACCAAGTTTAACAGGCATGATCTCCCTTTGACAAAACCAAACTGTGTGGGATCAAGCCTTTGGAGGTTGCCAGTGTTCTTGTTTATAAGGTCCATGATAAATGTGTTCCATGGCCTTGCAGATCAGGCTAGTTAGGCTGATGGGCCTATAATTGCCTGGTTCAATGGACGCTCCACTGGGTCTATATTAAAAACATGAAAGCTGTAAACAGTGAATACAACTACATCGACACATAAAGGTCAATGTGCAAAAAGAGCAAAATACATAATAGGCGAAAATGAAAAGGCCAAAAGCATTTTGTCAACCAACAGCATCATGCAGGTAAGCTCAAACTAACTAAATAACATTAAATTAACACACCTTGCCCCTTTGCACCTTCCATGTGGGGGGGCTGCACTCCCCACAACCCCCTACTTAAATATACCAACTCCGAGACTGCACTACAGTGGAGAAAAGGACATATTTCCTCATCCCCATGATCGCCCTCCTGGCCTGGCCAAGCAAATATGTTCGGCATTTTCATTTTCGCCAATTACATATTTCGCTCTTTTTATACATTGACCTTTATGTGTCGATGTAAATGTATTCGCTATTTTGGGCTTTTGTGTTTATAATATAGACCCACTCCACCTTTGTGTAGAGGGATAACAGCGGCTGTCCTCCATTCTGCTGGGAAGAAGCCATTGTATAGGCTTTGACTGAACAAGGTGCTTAGTGGTGCTGAGAGCTCTTCCCTGAGTTCATGTAGGACACAGCCAGGGATGTTGTTGGGTCCCATAGAGGCTGTATTTTTTGCCTTTGAGAGGGCATTAATGACCTGCTCCCTGGTGATGAGGGTAGGGGTGTGGTGATGAGGGTAGGGGCAGTTGCTGAGGATGTCCTGGTTTACTGATGGGGGTTACAGGGGGTGAAGTTTTCACTGAGCTTGTCTGCCAGCAGGTTGCTTATATCTGTGGTGTTTGTGTATGTGGTATTCTTAACCACCAATTCAGAGCAGATTTGGGAGTTACCTTTGAGATTGCAGACATATGCGAAGAAGGCCTTGTGACTGTCCTTAGTGGATGTGGCCAATTTGAACTTGAAGTTAGCCTTAGAGGATTTCACCAGTGAACTTATTTGCTTGTTCAGACAAAGGAGAGATTACTTACAACTTGGCACCTGCTCCTTCTTGGTCCTGAACAGCAATTTTTTTTCCTTTTATTATAGAGTCTGTTTCTTGCTGCTGTCCAGCAGATAGGTTTACTTTTCCTTGAGGAAGATGATTTGGTCTTGTCAGGTATTGCTGAGTCCATGCAGCTATATAGGTGCTCATATAGTTTTTTGGTGTAGGCTTGGACATTTGGGCTTGTTCCAACTGAAGGGATGGTGGCTTTGAAGCTGTTTATACCTGCTCTCAGGAGGTTGTAGTCAGCTTTGGAAAGTTTTTTTTGTTCAACCCTGGCAAGGTGGGGAGTCATGGGAGATGGTGACTTTGAAAGCGATTGTTTTATGGTTGGATCTTACCAAGGAGGATGACACTGTAGGGGTGCTACAGTGGCTACTCATGTTGGTTAGTACCAGGTCCAGGATATTTTTACCTCTTGTAGGGCTGTCGACCAACTGATCCAATGCATTGGCATTGACAAAGTTGATGATTCTTTGAGCGTTCATGTCTGAGCTAGAATAGGTCTTCCGCACTATGGTTAGGTAGTTAAAGTCATCCAGGATCAGGGTAGAGGACTGAATGTGGATGGAATCAAGTAAGTCCAGATAGGTGGAGTGGGCCTCCTGAGTCATGGTTGGGGGTCTTTGGCCTCATTTCTCTGAAAAATATCTATCATTGAAAAATATGCTTCAACCATTTGCCAGTTTTAGACTACTATGGTCAAGTAACAAACCACTCCTTTCCATGTTCAAAACAAGCAACTCATCTGGGGTTTTTCTGTACTCCCACTATGTCATTAAAAATTGGAACTATATCCCACTGCAAATAAAACAGACAAGACACATACCTTCAAGTTGCTACTAAAACAACAGCTAATCAAAAAATGTCTCTGCTACTGCTCAACTCCCTGCTAGAATACTTTTCTTTTGGCCACACCTGCTACCTTTTCTCCAAACACCTATTATTTCCTCCTTTTTCTCCACTGGGCCAGAAAAATACTTAACCACAAGAGGTAACTTTGTTTACATAAACTGCATCAATCACAGGCTCTCAGCTGACAAGATTCAGTCTCTTCTCTCTAATTAGATTTAACACTATCTCACTGCCCCCCTCTGTCACAATTTCATCAGTCTCTGTCCTCATCCATCCAGAAGTAATGCTCCTTAAAACAGTCAAAGTAGCCTCAACCATTCTCACTTTCCTAATTACTTCACTTCTCAATCATAGATGCAATGATATTTCCATAGTTGCTCTACTACTTACATTTCATATTGTATTTTACCACCTTCCCACTTTCTAATATTTACATTGTTAAGCTGTCTCTTCTTTTCATTAATTCAAATGCTAGAGGTTGCAGGCAATATTACTGTATCTTTTTCAGTATTATATCTCTCTTTGATATATGCAGGCCTGTGTCTATTTTTAATGAATGCTCAACACTGTATATACCTATGCAAGCTATATACATGCTGTTTCTAAATGATGTTTATGTAAGCTATTGTAATTTCTTTCTCTCGTGTAGGTACACTTGCTTATATTTTGCATTCCTTCTGACGTCATGTAACTGTATTTTATGTATAGTCAAAACTGGTGTTAAATGTGAACCTTTTTCCCTGGGCCTCTGCTGAAAAAGGATTTTATCTCAGAGTTTGTTGGTAAACAAAGATAGATAGATAGATAGATAGATAGATAGATAGATAGATAGATAGATAGATAGATAGAAAGAAAAATAGATAGCAGATAGATGATAAACAAACAAAGGAATAAATGAATGCATAATTACATAAATAAATAAATAAATGTGCTGATGAATTAAACTACGTTTACATTACTTGTACATAAGCACTACAGTAAAAATTGATTGGACTGGATTAGTTTCCTAACTGGTGCATCAAACTGAAAAGCTCAACATACATAAGAATCTGAAAAACAGCATTCAGTACAGTGTTAAACATTTTGGAAAAATTGTGAAAATTACTCGCAGTTTTTAAGTTTTAAAAATTAAGCTAAGTTGGAAAAATGGGTTCTTTACATAGCATCAGAATGTAGCAGCTGAAAAGGGTAATGAATACTACTGAAGTACAACAATCCACAAAGCAGTTTTGGTTAACTGGTGTGGAGAGAGGGACAGAGGTCTGATTGTACACTGGGGTTTGATTAGTGACCCTGGCTTCTGAAGAATCATTATGAGGGATAAGAAATAAGTTAATATTTTGTTAGGTCAACTATCCTTGGAGATAGGGGAGGGTGTTCTGGTTGGTGTTTCAGTCTTTGCTAATGAAGTCTGTGGGGCATAGCATTCACCAAGTAATTGGAGGCACACTGTCAGATGTCTGCTGTGTCATGCATGGGGTTCAGGGTATGACATTAAAAATCCCCATAGCAAAAGGATGCTGCTGCTGCTGCTGCACTGGGATACTTCAGCTGCATCTCTGGCTCTGAATATGAGATCATGCCTGGGGGAAAATGCTGGTTTCTTTTGCTTGGAGATTGAGGAGGGACACCAGGGACATCTGACATCTAATGGTCATCTATTGAGCAAATACTTAAAATAAAAAAAATACACAGCACTGATCTAAATATGAAGAGGTTATGTAGTAAAGTATCAGTTTAGTACTGTGTCCTCATCCTAGACGTTCAGAGCAAATAAAGGTAGGCTTAGTCATTTGAACCTTAATCTGTCAGTTAGTGCAGAGGACTAAAGCTCTGATTGTTAATGAGCTACTTCCTATGCCAGTTGTTCAGGACTTGAACCATTTCCACCTATGAATCTATGAAACCTTTGCTTCCTCTTTCCATATGATATGAAACCTTTGCTTCCTCTTTCCATATGATATGAAACCTTTGTTTCCTCTTTCCATATGATATGAAGCCTTTGCTTCCTCTTTCCATATGATATGAAACCTTTGCTTCCTCTTTCCGTATGATATGAAACCTTTGCTTCCTCTTTCCATATGATATGAAACTTTTGCTTCCTCTTTCCATATGATATAAAACCTTTGCTTCCTCTTTCCATATGATATGAAACCTTTGCTTCCTCTTTCCATATGATATAAAACCTTTGCTTTCTCTTTCCATATGATATGAAACCTTTGCTTCCTCTTTCCATATGATATGAAACCTTTGCTTCCTCTTTCCATATGATGCTTTTTGATATGTTGTCTAACAATGTGGACTTTTCAGTCCAAAATAATGAAGTTCAATATTCTTCCAGCTTGCCCTGGTACTTCATTTTACTGACAAAGTAAATCTAACCCACAGCCTGCTTCTAAAAAACTGCCCATTTTATTTCTTTGATAAACCAGAGAATAATGTCCTTCTACCTTGCACAAGCAATTCTTCCTAATCTGACTGAGAAAAACATTTACTGACAATGCTAATGGGGCAGTAGACAAACAAAATGCTACAGACAAGCAGCACATTTTTGTTTATTAATTATTTACTCATTTACTAGGTAAACCCACAGGGAGGACCCAGCAACACTGTTTGGTTAACTGACTTGCTCAAAGTTTCAGACTAGCAACATTTGGAGACAGAGGAAATCAACCATTTCAGGTATTAGGTTGTTGGACTGTTATTTCAAAAGCACACTTTGCCAGGTTACACAGTACTCATTGCAAATAAGTCGTCAACATATAACTAAGAAGCAGTAGTTGTATAGAAAATTGCATAATTTGAAGTATTACAGACAGCTATTATAAAATTTCAGATCAACAGCTGTTATCAGCAATGTTGTTTGGCAGCACTTGGGAAACCATGCAGTCTTCCCTAGCATGATGAAAGTTCCATAGCCACCAAGTAGTGTAGATTAACTCCTCGTGGGCACATTGAAAAAGTTAATTAGGTTTCAACACATCATTCCTGAATTAGTCAATCTGCTTAACATGCTAGGCAGGCAAACATGTAAGTTCTTACATGATGATTTGCACACACGTGAGCAGTACAAAAGTGGGTATTAAGAGCTTTAGCTAGGTAATGCTTCACAAGATAACTCATAAGCAGTTGTGGTCATTCAATTACTTGTTTGGCATCCGTGGTAATAAGTGCATTTAGAGAGGCTGTGAGAGGGAAAAAAGGCTTACTAAGAAGATTGAAGTTATATTTTCTGAGTTAGAAGTGAACCCTAATACATGATTTTGTTAATGTTTTGTAAGAAGATGAGGTGCTTGTGCAGACATAGAATGAAGATTAATCACAAAGTGACTATAACATGTAGCAGACGTTCAACTTAAAAAGAAAGGTTCATATTTCTTACAAACTGAAATATGTACATCATTGTACAAAGGTAGTACGAAGAAGTAATGCATAACAACTGCTATCTAAAACTTCTGCCTTGCAGAAAGTTGTTTATAATCTCCCATCCTTACTTTTGCAATGATCACAGTCACACAATTGCACTTTCTACTGTGACTGGAAAAAGGACAAAAGTCAGCACGCGTATAGTGCAGACTAAATGTGAATAATTTCAGAAATACATCATTAAGGTCAAGTGCTTCACAGTCTCCTTTTACATTAAAACATGTGGTTGGTGCAACATGTTCATCGTCTAAATGTCTCATTGTAATATCATAGGTACAGTATTCAAATCTTGTAGAGACCAGGACTGTACATGTTTTACTTGTATGAACCCATATTTTTGAGAATTCATTACACTGATTTATGAATACATTCTTTTTATTTTTTCTGGCGTCATCCTTTGCACAGCAGTTGCCATTGCACACTGGTGTTATATGGCAAAAACTCAAAATTTAATTTCACAAGAGCAAAGACTTAGCCATCTGTCACACAAATGAAACAGGTGGTGGTGCACTTTGCTCAGCTGTTTTAACATTACTTAATGCAGAAAATTACATTTGTCTTTAACTTCTTCAGTGGCTCAATGTGTTAATAAAGTATGTTCTGACTGACAGCACAAGCGGTGCTGGTTTTGAAACCCCATTAGGGATAGTTTACTTTTATGAGGCAAAATGTGTGTGTGATCTTGCTGTTCTTTGCAATAAACTGAACTTGCATAATGTTAATGTTGCAATATAATTATGTACTACAGATACTAAACATGATAATATCACCTTTGTCATCTGCATTGCTCGTGTCACTGATTATAGTAATAAGACACTTCTATGTGCATAGTGTGAAAAATATAACATGTGCAAATGAGGAAATGAAAATAGCAAAATAATATATGAGTAAAATATGGAGAGCACAGCAACACAGCTTTCAAAACATTTTGAACATTGCTTCAGTGGTGTGTGTGCGTGTGTGTGTGTGTGTGTGTGTGTGTGTGTGTGTGTGTGTGTGTGTGTGTGTATATATATATATATATATATATATATATATATATATATATACACATGCATAATTATTTGAACATCACCACCTGAACATTCTGCATGGCCCTTTTATCAATATTTGTTATCCCATAAATACATAATGCTATCATTGAATATAGCAGTTCATCACATGTATGGTCAGCGATTTTATTGTTTCTTATTTTTTGTGTAACATTTGGCATGGAGCACTGTCTCTTATCAAGAGTGACTGTACAGAAGTAGTACTTCACATCCTATGGCAAAAACTCAGAAACTAATCACACACACACACACCAAGACTTTGCCATCGGTCATGAAAATAAGCTTGGTTCCAGCACATGGCAGTTAGCATTAAACATTACAAAAATTAATGCAATCAGACATTTTTCCACTGAAAAACATTTTTGCCAAACAATATTCCTGCAATAAAAGAACCGTATAATGCACAAGTTAGAAGGTTGTCAGAAATATGCATATATCCACTCGTACAAATTTGAGTTCCTCAACTTAAACCCTTGGAATGTCAGTTTTTCTGTGTTAGTAACAATAATGCTCAGAGTTCAGACCCTTTTCTTTTCCTTTTTGTCAAAGGTTTTTTCAAAGATGGTATCACTCACAGTTAATAACTTTTTATGTGTCACCAATGCACTGTTTACTATTTAAACAAAATGTATATATAAAGGCAATGCAAAATAAGAACAACATCATGCAGCTTATACCATATTTGTGTGTGACACTGTTCACATTATGAATGCTGGAGTTGCTGTGGAGCATGAATATATACTGATCATTATACATGAACAGCTCTTGCTGCCATGTTTCTCACCTAAAATGGACTTCAAATAATTTTGATAGATATTCAATTCTAGCCCATTTCTGTGTTTTCTGTCATGTAAATATGACTTTCTAACTTGTCCATCATTGCCCACATACTACTGCATGAGAGATCTTAATTGGGTGCCAATTCACTACCATTTTTCCAAAGATGTTTGAGAAGATGTGGTAGACAATTATAAGGGTAGCTCTCTATTTAGAACATGGAGGTGGTGTCAGGAGGAGTCAAAGATTTTTGAATATCTCCTGGTTAAATATTACAGCTGAAGACTTATGCAGGGTAACTATACTGGGTGAAAGTACAAGGCTCAGGTTTGTAATAGATTATCCAAGTCTGTCACACATACAACTGGTATCCCACACATGGGTGAACAATGCCATCACCATTGCAGAAACTTAAAAAAGTGAAAACAAAACCTCCTTAGGTGATGACAGGAATATTTTCAGACCCATGATCCTCCTTAATTGTGTAAGTACACTGGTCCATATCCAGGCAAGACACTGGGCTGGATTCACGAAGGCTTGCACGGAGTCTAAGAGTAGAGTAAGACTCCAGCCAGCCAACATGCCTGCCGAGTGATCCAGGAACAGCTGGCAGGGGCGTGCAAGAGAGCTTCAAAAACGAGTCTTGCACGGACAGTGTTAGTTTATGCAAATTACCTCATTTGCTGCTGAAAGCTATGCAAATGAGGTAAATTTGTGATCCAGGAAACACTAACCTGTCTGCGTAAGAGTAGTGTTATTTGCAGAAATGTACTCGTTTGGCAACTGAGAACCATTCTGCAAATAGCAAAACGGAGCCATGACAGCTCCAAATAAAGGATGCATCCAGTTGAGGAAGCATGCCAATGGCCAAATATATGGCCACTGGTATTTTTATCTGTTGCAAAATAATAAAAAATATATATTTTTTCCTCGATCTCCGATGTTTAAGTGAAGCGCAGCGCCGCGCAAATGTGTGGCGCACTACAAAACAGAAAAACAAAAAATAAAAGCCACAAATAGGGATTTTATTCAAAATGTTCATCTGCCATGCAAGTGAATGACAGGCTGAAGACAACATGGCTACTGAGTAGTGGTTGCTAAGGGGGGAAGCTCAGTCTGAGAGATGTAACCAAGCATTAGTAGGCAATCCTATGCAAATGAGTATAAGGATAGTGAATCCCAATTTTTCCTGCTATGTGAACCATGTCCCTAGAGTGTAAGAGTAGGATTATGGGAGTAACAGAGTAGAAGATGGGTGACATCATGAGGGGGTATGTATCAAAAAGACTGTAAGCTTATTGGAGCAGAGTGACATGTGTTTGCTGTGAGTTACTTAGGACTGGAAGAGGCGTGTCTACAGTTGTCTAAACTGAAACCCAGAAACCGAAGGTGTACGCCATGGCTATCACTAAAGTTTCTTGCAAAGCTGCTTACACTGTGTGCGTGCATGTGCGCACCTGTAAACCCATCTAAGCCTGTGTGCACCCTTGTAAGCCTGTGTAAGGCGGTCTAAGCCTGTATACACGAATGTCCACCCACCTAAGCCTGTGTCAGCTTGTGTAAGACTGTGTGCGTGCGTGTGCACCCGTCTAAGCCTGTGTAAACCTGTGTGTGCGTGTGTGTGCTTGTGTGCGCATGTTTGCACGGTGATGCCCCCTGTGGAAACAGAAAGGAAAAAGGAAGGAAAAGAAGTAGTAAGAAGTTAACCAAGGAGAACTAGCAGAGCTGCCAGGTGAAATCAATCAGAATCAGCCAATTACACAGGCAGTACACTAGCCCAGCCCAGCACTTAAAACTCTGCAAACAACATTCCCCTATGTTTTTCTCAGAAACACTGCAACACTGCAGTATACAAAGAGAAGTGAAAACTTAAAAAGCTTAACTGAGACAAGAAAATGTTAGGGGCTGCCATTGCTATTATAAGGCAACATGTGCAAGATGCTGAGGGTGGTGCCATTGCGGATGCTGCTGAGAAGCCCACAGTGAGGAGACAGAGAAGAGTGTAAAGACCCAGGGTAACCTACCAGGGGCTACATGAGCTGGAGATAGTGGAGCACTATAGAGTGGACAGAGAGCTCCTGCAGAAAATTGTTGAGCTGTGCAGGCCACACCCACACACACACACAGAACCAACAGAGGGGAACCCATCCCAGTGGAAACCAAGGTATGTGTTGGCTTAAGAATACTAGCAACAGGTACCTTCCAGAGACCAACTGGTGATATGATGGGGATTTCACAGGCATCAGCATCCAGAGTACTGCACCAGTTCCTGAATGCCATGTCAGTATATGTCGGTGATCATGTATATTTCCCCAATTCCCATGAGGTATTGGCCAGCAATATGTGTCTCTTCCAGCAAATAGCACAATACCCTGAGGTAGTGGGTGCAATTGACTGCACGCACATACACATCAAAGCACCAGCTGGTGAGCGGGGTAGGGCCTACATCAACTGCAAGGGCTTCCACTCCATCAACTGCCAGGTCATGTGTGATGCCCAGGGCATAATACTGAATGTGTGTGCTGACTGCCCTGGAAGCTACCACGATTCCCATATCTGGCTTCTGTCGCAGCTGTACCAGACATTTGCCAATGGAGACATCCCTGACGGTCACCTAGTGGGGGATGCTGGATACGCACTTGAGCCGTGGCTGATGACACTCATCAGAAATGCACACACACCTGAACAAGAACTCCATAATGAGGCACATGCACAAACACGAAATGTAATCGAGCATGTGTTTGGGATGTGCAAGTCATGGTTCCAGTGCCTGGACACATCTGATGGAGCCTTGCAGTACTCACCAACTACATGTACCTAAATTGTCATGGTATGTGCCATGCTACACAATATGATCCTACGAAAACAGCTGCAGCAGGAACAGCATGGGGCAGGGCCAAACAACCCCCCCACCATTGCCAAGGCCTGCACAGGCACAGCGTGACTCAGAGGAGGAACAACCTGAGTCTGCCCCAGTAGGCAGAAGGAGGCGTGCCCAGTATGCCTTAGCCTTGGCAAAGAGGCAACGCATAGAACATACACTGGCTCCATAGAAACCCTGGAAATTATACCTCTCTCTGACTCGCACATAAAATAAAAGGGATGCCTAACTTGACACTACCTGTTTCCAAACATGTATAAGGAGTGTAGTATGTGCATCCGACATAGGCAGCCCTGCAGTGCAACCTGAGGCATGGTTGCCATGTTTTAAGCAATATAAAGCAGTGCTAAGCAGCTTTTACCAATACCTAGTATATGTAAACAAAATTGCTTGTGCAATGTTGGGCAAGCTCAAGGAAAGTTGAGCAAAGTCACTTAAACATGCTCATATTTTCTTTACTGTTTCTTAAGCAGTCTGGTCTGGCCAGCATGAAAATAAAAAGCAGTGACAGGGCTTGAACCCAGGATACTGTGTACTATAGTTACAGTACTGAACCACTAAGCCATGATAGCAAATCAGTAGCACCGACACAGCAGGACAATTGTACAGTAATGCAAACACAAAGAAATGCTGTATCATGCCCCTAAAGAGGCAAATGGGTAACCTCCCCCACATGCCTATGCAGACAGAGAACATCAGGTCAGGCGGTGTGATGTGGGTTGTGTACGCTATGAAGTCACAAGCTAATATACGTGACATTGGATGCTAAGATCTGTAGTACAGTAGTATGCCTCAAGCCAGTACGATAGGCAACAGTACAGACTGAAATGGTGTCCAGTACATAGCAGTGCAGGCATAGCAAATGTGTATAAGTATCAGGTGAAACCCACATCCTATGTACACCCACAGTAACAATCCTGTGTGCCCACGGGTAGAAATGTACAAAGAATAGCTGTCCCCCCTGTATGTAGAAATGTTGATAAGTCTATGCAAAGTGTCTCATGGAAGCCCTGCAGGCACAGCATGATCCCTGTTGATCTATGACACAAAGTTGAGCCCTGCTGTAAAAATACAACTTGATTTACCATGCACATATAGTATAAATGTGTATACTGTGCGTGCTCACACACTCCAACGAATGTAGTGGATTTCATTCATCATCACACTGAAAAGTCATACTGGGCATGCTCACACACTTAAAGAAATGAAGCAAATGTCAGGCAGGAACATACTGAAAGGTCATACTGGGCATGCACACACACTTAGGCTAAATATGGATGCGATAATAAGGGATCTATGGACAAATGCGGATAGTCATCTCTACTTCCAGAAACATTTTCACAAAGTGGTCGGAAAATCATGCTATGTGTTCACACAAACTGCCAAGGTCTGTGCATGTAGGTCAAAGGAGGTTGCCACTACTCAGCAGTCATCAGACCTGTCAGAGAGTACCACAATACACTTGCGATGAATCTGACTAGGCACGTTCAGCAGCTAGAAAGACCAATTAATTACCTTAACAAGAGGATTACTGGCCTTTAATAGTTGCCCCATGCAACAAGACTGAAAGTAACCGAATCTGTACTCTGTTGCATACTGTCTACTCAGGAGATCTCTGCACAACAGACAGGTCCATGTCATGGTTACACTCAGATCTGTTCTGAGTTACAGCTCAATGGCACTAAATGTACAGACCCAACTGATATTGCCAACATCCTGGCAGATAGGATCAGTGTTAACTTTACCCCCCTCTCACCTATGAAAGAGCACATCTCTATAATGGAAGACTGCAAAGTTGCTGTCATCACGGCTGCACAGGTAAAAAACAGTCTACAAAGCCAGTATCACAGCAGCCATGGGACTAGATACTTCCCAGGCTGTGTAGTATCTACTTCCCTGAAGTAAACATTAACATGGAAGGTCTGTGGCTACTGAAGTTTCCAGAGGACTGCAAACTAGGAGCCATCATTGTAAACACTAAAGATGTGGACATCCTACAAAAGGGCCTCACTGAGACAGATGGCTGTTGTCAAAGTCATGGGCTATAACTCAATGCCAAAAGGTGCATTATCTTCCCCTTTGTTAAAAACTCTGTAGCCAAGAACTACAACATAGGTGGTAGTATACTTCACACTGTAAGTGTGACAAGAGACCCTGGGTCACAGGTGGACAGTGGATACAACTGTGATAAGCACATTCCCACAGTTGTCAGGAAACCCTCTTATGTGGCACACCTCATCACAAAATGTGTCTCATGCAGAATAGAAGAGGACATTGTTCCCCTCTACTCACCACTCACTAGAACTATAATAGAGTACAACATCACTGCTGCTATGTACCTCACAAGACAACTACAACAACTGGAAAGCCAGCAGCAATACCTCACAAAGAGCATTAGTGGCCTGAAATACATGCCATAAACAGACCATCGCAAAATGCTCCATCTGTACTCTCTTGCATATCGCCTACTCAGAGGTGTTCACTGCCTAACATACAAAGTTATGTCAAACATAGAGCTGTTGCAAATGCTCCATGTAAAACACTCACAATCACTCTGACCTTTGGATCCAAAACCATGAGTGAAATACAAAAGGAAGGGGTGTACCCATTTACCTTATGGATATCCACACCTTCAGGTTAGTGGCACAGCATGAGGCATTGCAGACCATGCAAGTGCAACTAACATTGGGCAAAGCTTCCCATCAGATAGTAGCCTGCTACAGATCACGTACCTAGTCTCAGGAACCTCACTCAGTATTCCGGAGAACAATGGCAAGTATAAAGGTCCTATCAAACACCATTATATGAGGAGATTACAACTACCCAAACATTGAGTGGGTGAATTACTCGTATACAACGTCCTTTGCCCAATGTTTCCTAGAGTTAAAAAACTCTAACACTCTGGAAAGCTGGTCACCATGCCCCCTAGAGGTGACAACATACTGGACATGATCATCACCAACATGGAGTACCAGTGTTCCACAACAGAGATATACCCCTTGCTGGTAATATCAGATCATTAAGTAATCACACTGGACATCCACATCCCACCCCCCACCCAGTCAATGAAACCACTGTGAAGACATTTGCAAAAGCAAACTGCACACTTCCCAAGACCAAAGTGGAACGTTCCGAAGACCTATTGCTATTGGATAATGGTATACAATCTGCAGAATCATTTACAAGTACATCCAATGAGCATCTACAGGGATGCATGGAATGAGACATCACAAATAAAACCAAGATGCACTCCTCCAAAAATAGGACAACAAGCAGGTGTATGTTGTTCATAGGTTCATAGGTTCATAGGTTCATACTAGGCTATCTTCCCTAGGGCATTTATAAGCCTAGCCAGAGTGTGTTTGGCTTTCGCCACTCATTTTAAATTAATTTTGCTATGCCCTTTTTCGAGGTTAGTATACTGTGCCTTTGTCTAACAGTGACACAGAAGTGATACCTGGGGTAAACCTATGATCTCCCATCCACTCATCAAGATTCCTCTTGAAGAGAGTCAATGAGGGACTCTGCCTAACCAGGACTGGGATTTTATTCCAGAGTGAAGGGAGCCTCTGGGTTATGAATCTGTCCCTCCAGCATGTCCTATTTATTTCAGTGCTGAGGTTCAAGTCTCTCGAGCACGTAGCTCGATGGGATTTAGATTTTCTGAGGTGCAACATGTCCATTAATTCCGGGTTGGACATGGCTTTATACGTCAGGCACAGATCACCTCTGAGCAGGTGGTATGCCACTGAGTAGAGCTGGAGTTTCTTTAACTGGGCAGTGTATGGCATCTGTTTGAGCCCTTTGATCCTCTTGGTGAGGTACTTTTGGGGTCTTTCCAGTTGCTGCAGGTGTCTGGTAAGGTACATCCCAAAAGGGGCATTGTACTCAATTATGGGCCTGATGAGGGATGAGTAAAGAGGCACGATGACCTCCCCTGATCTAGATGTGAATCCCTTCATGATTAGGTGGGCTATATCAAATGTTTTTCTAACAACTTTGGCCACGTGGTTGTCAAATGAGAGATTGCTATCAACTTGGGTCCCCAGGTCTCTGATTACTTCTTCTGTACTTAATGGATTACCATCTATGTGGTAATTTGTGGGCACTTTGTTTTTGCCAAAGGGGGTGACTATACACTTTTTGGCGTTTAGCTTGAGGCCATGGCTCTGGCACCAGTTGTCTGTTTCTATGAGGCCCTATTAGAGGATGCTTGTGTCAGCTGGAGAGTCGATTATGGAGCCCAGTTTGCAGTCATCTGCGAACTTGGTCAGCCACAGTCCTTCCATATTGGCCTGAACCTCCGAGAAATATATACCGAACAAAAGGGGTCCCAGGACTGAGCCTTGTGGGATGCCACTTGTAACTTGTTTGGAGTCTGACATGGCTCCAGCAATTCTAACCATGTGAGTTCTGTCCTTGAGCCAGTTTGCAACCCATCTAGTGACATAGGGGTTTATATTTAAGCTGGTGAGCTTATCTATAATGCCCGAGTGAGATATTGTATCGAAGGCTTTTGCGAGGTCCAGGTGGGCTGTGTGGACCACCTTCCCCTCGTTAATGGCCTTGGTGACTGTTTCAAAGAAATCTACCAGGTTTAAGAGGCAGGATCTGCCCTTAACAAAGCAGAACTGGGTAGGATCTAGTGTCTGTAGGTCCCCAATATCTTTATGAGGTCCATGATGATCCTTTCCATAGCTTTGCAGACCAAGCTAGTCAGGCTTATGGGGCGATAGTTTCCAGGATCCGTTGAGGCACCACCTTTGTGGAGAGGGACCACTGTTGCTGTACGTCACTCTTTGGGTATATATCCTGTAGTAAGGCTGAGATTGAACAGCAGTTTTATGTTTGAGTTTAGCTCTTCTTGGAGTTCATGTAGGACACAGCCAGGGACACCGTCTGGTCCCATTGATGCTGTGTTTTTTGCTTTGGAGAGGACGGCTCTTACCTGTGCATCTGAGATGTCAGGGGGGCAGCACTCTGCTGGGATAGATATTTGCCCTTTTGGTGGGGAGGGGGATAAGTTTGCTCTGAACCTGTCAGCTAGGATGTTGGCAATGTCTGTGGGTTCAGTGTATTTTTGTCATTTTGGACTAATTCTGAGCATATCTGGGAATTCCCACCCAGGTTCCTAACATAACTAAAGAAAGCCTTGTGATTATCCTTAGTGTCCTGTGCAATTTTTCTCTCGAAGCTGGCCTTAGACAATTTTATGAGTGCCCGTAGTTTTTTGCTAATACTGATCAGAGATGCCTTCCCTTTTTGGGATTTTGCTCTATCATGTAGTAGCTTCCTCCTTCGGTTGTATAGTTTGTTTATGGCTGGGTTCACCAGACAGGACGTCTGCCTTTGGAGGATTGGGTCTTGGTTTTATTTGGGATTGCATGATCCATGCTTTCCTGAAGCTGCTCATAGAATGCGTTTATAAAGGATTCTGCGGTCTGGGCCATATTTTCCACAAGCCCGGGGGCTTTGAAGAATTCCACCTCAGTTTTGAGGAGTGTGAAATTTGCTTTAGAGAAGTTTTTCACTGTGGTTTTCTGGGCAGGGGGTGGGGTCGGGATGCGAATATCCAGTGAGATTAGTTTATGGTCTGATCTTACCAGTGAGGGATACACTTCTGGTCTGGAGCATAGAATCCCCATGTTGGTGATGATCAGGTCCAGTAAGTTTTCCCCTCTTGTGGGAGTGGTAACAAGTTGTTCCATAGCATTTGAGTTTATAAATTCTAGGAACCTTTGGGCTAGGGTGCTGGAGCTAGAGTAATGCTCCCAGTCTATGTTTGGGTAGTTGAAGTCTCCCAATATAATGATGTTTGAAGAGACTTTCATATTTTCCAGTGTTCTCAGGAAGTCTGAGTGGGGTTCCTGGGTTTGGGAGGGTGGTCTGTAGCAGGCTATAAACTGGAAGGCAGTTTTACCCACTGTTGGTTGCACATGGATAGTCTCTGATGCTTTGTGCAGTGCCACCAACCTGGAGGTGTGGGTATCTTTGACAAAAATTGATACCCCCCTCCTTTTGTGGTTCAGTCCAAGTTTTGGGGCCGAAAAGCATGGTATGAGGTATAACCTGGCAGTGCTGGGGTGCTCTCGGGTGCCTTGAACCAGGTTTCTGTTACTGCACAGATATCAATGTTTTCTATGCTAAGGAGAGTTTCGAGTGCATGCATCTTGAGGTTTAGACTTCTGGCATTGAGTAGCATTACTCTTAGTTTCTTATCCCTTGTGATACCTATGGAGGTGGGTTTGTCTTTTGAGCCTTGCCTAAAAAAGGCACTATGGGGGTAGCAAGAGCCTTTGCCAATATCCGAAAGCCCAAGGGTGACAGGTGCAAGCCGTCCCTAGCAAAGCATCGTGGCTTGTCGAGCATGTCATCCCAGGCTGACAGGCATTGGATCCCCTTTGAATGACACCAATACTTAAGCCAATTGTTGAAATTGATCATCTTGTCTTCATATTGTGGCATCATTCTTGGTGAGGGTAAGATGCTACTCAAGGTCAGGGTCATACCAGTCTGGGCTACATTCTCAGAGAGCTCCTCTATGTCTCTCTTCATGTAGTCCACGGAGGTATGTCTCAGGTCATTCACACCAGCATGGACAATGACTGAGTTATATTTGTACTTGCCTTGGAGTGACCTGAGTGCTTGTGTTATGTGGCGGATCCTAGCACCTGACAGGCAGCTCACCGTGACCTTCTCCTTGTTCAGCCTGGTGAGCGGGACGTCAGTGTGCCTGACGATAGAGTCACCTATTACAAGTGTATCAGGTGTGTTGTTTAGCCTTAAGGGCTGTGACTGTTTGGCACACTTGTTACGCCAGTACTGAGTTGAGAGAGCTTAGCCTCCAGTTTGGCTATATGGTTGCATCTCTCACATGTGTTGGAATTTGTTGGGAGGAGGAGAGGGTTGTCTGTGTACATGAGGCAGTTGTAACATTGCCTCAAGATTCCCAGATTCACCAGCTGGACCGGAGAGGAGATTGACAACTGACCTTTGGACATGCTAGAATAGTATTGGGAATTCCTTTATAATTGAAAAAAAGGGCCAGTGGGGAACAAGGTACTCAATGGGAGTTTTGTGAGAGTGTAGTGCTTTTATTTTTTTAGTGCTGACTTATATAATTGCTTTAGTGAGCAAGTGCCAGGTAACTTAAATGCAATGTGTTACAAGTAACTTAAATGCAAAAACGACAAACAGTAACTTTCTTTCAAGTGAAACAAGGAAATAAGTACAGTAAGCAATTCAGGTATCACTAGGGATCCACAGAAGCGCTGAAAAGCCGCATTTTAGGTGGAATTAGCATTTCATAGAAATAACAAGCATACAAACAAAGCTAGATTCAGCAGGCCTGGATCTAGTCTATGCTACAACAAACAAGGTGTACCAATTTCAGTAAGAAACAGTTCAAATATGCAGGCACTATAAGCCTCTAACCAGAAATTCCCAGCTCAGAAGGGCAGAGTCCAACCTCTCGTCCCACAAGAGTGCAGACCACAAGCCTTCTTAATGTAAAATAACTGGCCTGAAGCCCAAGTGCTTAAACCAGAACTAATACACTTTTAGAATAACAGACACTGAGCCCTCAGTCTGCAGTTCCCAACTTAGAAGGATGTAAGCTACCTGCCCTGCCACCACAGTGCAGGCCACAAACCTTCCTAATGTAAAACAACTGGTCTGAAGCCCAAGTGTTTAATCTAAAAGACTTAGAATGATAGCTACACTTTAATCAAGTTACTACCAAGCAGTAATAAATACAATTGAATACTTTAAAGAATGCCTGATTAGTGCTCAAGTTATACAAACAAAGCTAGATTCATCAGGCCTGGATCTAGTCTATGCTACAGCAAACAAGGCGTACCAATTTCAGTAAGAAGCAGTACAAATATGCAGGCACTATAAGCCTTTAACCAGAAATTCCCAGCTCAGAAGGGCAGAGTCCAGCCTCTCCTCCCACAAGAGTGCAGACCATGAACCCTCTTAATGTAAAATAACTGGCCTGAAGCCCAAGTGCTTAAACCAGAATTAATACACTTTTAGAATAAGACACTGAGCCCTCAATCAGCAGTTCCCAACTTAGAAGGATGTAAGCTACCTGTTCTGCCACTACAGTGCAGACCACAAACCTTCTTAATGTAAAACAACTGGTCTGAAGCCCAAGTGCTTAAACTAAAAGGCTTAGAATGAGTTACACCAAGCAGTAATAAATACAATTGAGTACTTTTAAGATGATGCAAATGCAAAATAAAGTAGGAAGAAACACAAATACAGTAAAAGTAGATTTTTTTTTTCGTGGAAAGAGAGAAAGGAATAGCAGAAACTAAGCTGACTGGCCTTGTCAAATGTTCTCCCTGTACTGGGTAGAATGAGGTAATGACACCAGACTGGGAGGAGGGTCCCAGATCAAATTTACACTAGGGGAAGGCAACTGCAAAGCCACCAACTATAAAGGCACTATACCAACAGGGACGGAGGGTGGGAAACAACTGCAGAAATGTTTCTCACAGCTGAAAAGCAGCAGTGAGCCTTTAAATGAAAGTTTTAAACAGTTAAAGGAGCCTCTAGAAAAAAGAGTTTAACTGCAACAAGTTATCAGAAACAAACAATCCAACAGATGCTTAATAAAAGTGGACAATGTCCAGTTAATACCTCACACACAGTGAAACTAGCTAGAAAAATACACAGTACACAAATTGCTATAAATAACAAAGAAATAAAGAACAAAATAAACAAAAACAGGATACTTAATGCTATATATTATAGGTCCGAATTTGCTGAGTGTCCTTCCTTTGATTAGCTGACTGTAAAATGTCCATAAATAAGCTAGACAAGAGAAGGAGGAAATGAACACATGATAGATCCAACTTCACTAAAGGAAAGGCATCACTGATCATTATCAGGAAGAAACAATGATCGCTCATAAAATAATCCAAGGATGGTTTCTAAAGACAAATAGCCAAGGAATGTAAGAATAACAACCACAAAGTATTCGGTAGCTATACCAGACATGTAGGTGTCAACTTCCAAATATGCTGTCAGCTACTGAAAAAAGGAAAGAAATACACCAAATTAACTTTCACTGCCCACAGCCAGGGGGACAGGTTCAGTGTAAACTTCCCTCCATCACCCCCAAAAGGGCCTGTGTCCATCACAGAAGGATGCAGAGACCCAGACGTCATGGACATGCAGGTAAAGACAGCCCTCACCAAAGCTAAGAACATAGCATCAATGTGACTGTATGTTGTCCCAGGCTACATCTTACACTAGGCCCATAAGGAACTACACCCTCACCTACATTCACTGTCCAGACTCAAGTGTACCACAGGCTATGTACCCAAAGAATGGCATACACTAACAGTCATCCAGCTCCAGAAAGGGTGTGCCAAAACAGAACCTGGAAACCATTGCCCAATATGTCTACTCAGCCGGGTGTACAGAGCTATTGATCAAATTGTCATGGAACCCATAAACTGAGACATTGGAGACCTCCAGACACTGGACTCTACACAACTTCGCCTTGTTAAAGGCAGAGCCTGGCTCCCAAACCTAGCTGTCTTATTTAAAACAGTTACCAAGGACATAGATGGAGGTGAAAGTAGCCCACACAGCCCACCTGGACTTCACTAAGGGCTTACAACACCATTCCCCACTCTGTCATCATGGACAAGTGTACCAGCTTGAACATTAACAGCTATGTCACAGGATCGGTGGCCAAGTGGCTCACAGATCAAACACACATGTTCATAGTTGTGGGTGCCATGTCCAACTGTAAGCCAGTCACAAATGGCATCCCACAGGTCTTGGTCCTGGGACCCCACCTGTTCAGTAGACACTGCCCAGAGGTACAGGCAAGCATGGGAGGTGTATGGCTGAACAGGTTTGCAGATGAATGGTAACTGTGGTCCATAATCGACTGCACGGCTGACACAGACATCCTCCAGAAGTGTCTTACAGAGACAGATACCTGGTGTCAAAACAATGCCCTCAAGCTGAATGTCAAATAATGCATAGTCATCCCCTTTGGATAAAACAAAGTGCACACAAATTACCACATAGGTGGTAATCCAGTATGTACAGAGAAAGTCATTATGGGCCTGGGGACACAGGTAGATAGTAAACTCACCTTTGATGATCACATGGCCAAAGTGTTTAGACATTCCTTCAATGTAGCCCATTTAATGTCACCTAATGTAACCCACTTTGTATAGTCTGATGATGTTACCATCCTACAAATATACCTGTGGAAAGGATAATTCCCAGTAATGTGTATGGAGCGTCGTGTTAATGCGTACTCCTGTAGTATCATGAAGTAGTTAGGTAGGTGTTTGAATGCTGCATTGGACAACTGTGTGTGTGTTTGTGTGTGGTCTCCTTGGGAAGAAGCAACCTTTTAGGAGAGTAGTAAAACACCTTAAAACCGGTAAACTAACCTTTGTCAAGTCTGATGATGTCACCATCCTACAAATATACCTGAGGAAAAGAGAGTTCGCAGTAATGTGTATAGCGCATTGTGTTAATGCGTACGTCTGTAGTGTCAGGAAGTTGTCAGATAGGGGTTTGAATCCTGCCCGGGGAGACTGTTTGTGTGTGGCCTCCTTGGGAAAAAGCAACCTATTAGGAGAGTAGTAAAACACCTCAAAAGCGGTAAACTAACCTTTGCCAAGTCTGATGATGTCACCATCCTACAAATATACCTGTGGAAAAGAGAAATCCTGGTGATGTGTATAGCGCAGCGTGTTAATGTGTACTTCTGTAGTATCATGAAGTAGTAAGTAGGGGCTTGAATCCTGCAGTTGGTGAGTGTGTGTGCTGTATGGGTGTGACACTGTTGGTCGATTTGTTGTGGGTTTTGCTTTTACTACTGTATGACATATCAGTATGCATTGCACATGTGAGCTAGCTGTGTGGCAAATACATATACGTACATGTTACCTCAATTATTGCATGTGTGGGAACCCTGCTTTCTCCAAGAACACAGCTGTCATCTTTGCCAGACTGTGTTGCTGCTTCCCAGACCTTAGGTCACATCTGTAGGTTTGTGACAAGGCCAGCCACTGCAGTGATCCCTGGCCTATGTCATCTGTGTCACACAGTCATTACGGTTCCTATTGGAGTGTGTGTGTGTGTGTGAGGGTTTATGGCCGAGGTATATGTCAGACCTGTTCAAACACAGCAAAGTCTGTCAATGATGACTATTCATAACAGGTGTACAACAACCTTTGTGGCTATGCATGCAGACCCCTTATTGCTTATGTGATCCACTGAGGGATTTCAAAATACCTTTGGAAATGTGATTAACAAAGGAGAGATGATGTAGCACTTGGTTGCATGTACACATTGGTACCTGTTCATCATGTTGATGGCTACTACCTATGTGGTACTATGGGGATAATATGTTCCATAAAGGTGGATGACTATGCTTAGTTTGGCTTATAGCTTTACAGCATGGGTTTGACAACAGGCATCTGTCTGTATGATACCCTTGTGGAGGATGTGTGTGTCATCTGGAGAATGCATTATAGGCCACAGTATGCATTACCAGACGTGGATGGACATATCCCTACTGTGATTGCTTGTACCTAAGAGAGCTATATGCCAAACAGGAGTGGTGTCAATAATGGGTGCAGGTGAATACCAGTGGTTACTGGCATAGTATAGTACCTGAAGGATCCAAATATTGCTGTGTGTCCTACATCTGTGTGTCGGTTATCAAGACAGCATCTAATGATTGGTTATGGTCAGGCTGTTGAAGTGATGTTTTCTACCAGAATGCAAAACAATGACAGATAGTAACAGTATCACCCACAGCACAATGTCAAACCATGTCATGCACACATGTGTAGTCAGGTTCCGAAATGTGTGTAGTACAATGCACACTGGCCACCAATAGAAACTATGGAGTGTTACTGTGTAATACAGAGCATGTCACCCTGCCCATTTGTCCACTATGCACGTACATGCAGACAGTGCACCTCCACCATGTTCACAACTGTACATCTGCAAATCTGGGCTACACACATCCCACACATACTGTCCACTCTCTAACACATGCTGCCAATACTGCACACATCAGCCAAGTGGCACATGGCCGGACAATACACAGTTGGAACTAACACTGGTGTAGACAGCACTACAATGGCAATCATAGCTTTAATGCATTATGCCTGCTCAGCTACACCTTCAAGCATATCATTACAGTCTACTGCTGACAACATGCTAACATTGCCATACTGCTATAAAGACACCCTGTGCATCAGCACCATAGTAACCTGTTCCTGCATCAATGTTACAGATGACAGAAGGTGGCACAGGTGTTGTTGGTTTGCCAGAGGCCTACAGTGAGCCATCCAATCGACATCTATGTGTGTGTGTGTGTGTGTGTGTGTGTGTGTGTGTGTGTGTGTGTGTGTATGTGTGTGTGTGTGTGTGAGGGGCAAGAATACTGGTATGGGCCAATGTTGATGTAATGTGTGTGGGTATGTGTTAGCCCTAGGTGTCTGGAGTATGTGTGTGTGTCTGCATGCACACAGTTCCACCATGTGGCTGCCATATATGAGTATTTGTGGCACAGCCACAGACTGTACCTTTGAGGCTTTACAGATCACAGTCTCTGGCCACGGATACAGTACCTGTGCCTGGCAGGGGTACTACTGACACTATCAGGTACTAAGCCAGACTGGGTACTATCCCCAGAGGTGGATGGATGTACACTGGACACAGGTCCCTGCTGGGACTGTCCAGAGCCATGTGGTCTTCTAGGACATTCTATGGACAGCCCACCCCCAACATTGCTGGGGCTGGTACTGGCACTACGGGAGCGGCTGTGGCTTGAGGGATGTCCACGGTGACTGCCAGCTGCTGATGATGTTGCTGGCATACATCCACATCGACGACTCAACTGTCCCGCACTGTCCTGACACATGGATATGATATTGCAGAGGATATCTAATGTCTCTCCCCAACGTCTATCAGTGACCTCGGTGTAATGATGGGTGGCACCTGCTAGGTCATGGATACTGTCAATGGCAATGGTGTTATGTGCCCTTAGTCCCTGTCTGGTCTACCATTCCATATGTGCCTGTGCCTCTATGACAGCCTCAAACATGCGTGATGCTGTCAGACCTGTGGCATGTCTGCCAGTGGCATGAGGAGCAGCAGTGCTCCTATGAGAACCCCTGGACATCTGCCTATGTGGTACCCTTCCAGACATCTGGGTATGGCTGCTGTGTCGGGATGCATGTGCCATGGATACCACACTGTCCTGGCCAATGCCAACTGTATGGTGTCTCTCAGCTAAGGGCATTGGTGATGGATGTATTGGCAGTATGACTGTATGCATGGATGGGGTGGACAGCTGTGTACTGTCGATTCATGGCCCAACGACAGACCCTGGCAAACATGCCTGTGCCTCAACACACCTATCATCAGTATCACCATTTTGCTCAGTGACATCAGTTTTCCTGCTGCAGTGAACCAGCCCAAAGTCAGCACCTGTGAGAGGAAGACAGGAAACACACTTTACGACCTATACATGATTTCGGCACACATGCACACATGAACACATGCACACATGCACACATGAACACATGAATACATGCACACATGCACACATGAACACATGCACACATGCACACATGAACACATGCACACATGAACACATGCACACATGCATGCATGTAGACATGAACACATGCACACATGCACACATGCACACATGAACACATGCACACACACACACACACACACACACACACACACACACACACACACACACACACACACACCACCAGCAATCCAGAACATACTCAATAGTGGGTGATGGTGGGGAACAGTATCACAAGGCCAACAGTTATATCACACGTGTCAGCATGCAGGATGTGTGTTTCCCAACAGCATGCAATGCGGGTGTTGACAGCCCTTGCCAATCACACTATACATGTTTTGATGCATGTGTGTTGTTGTTCAGTGATTGGCCTCACCCTGGAATGCACTTTGTACATGGACACGACAGTGCTGTGCAAGTATTAAAAGCTCTGCAATGTCCTGTGCACCATCTCTCACAGGTATACATACCATGGCTGGATGTGTATCTGTGTGTCACATAGATATCCATTTCTGATTAGAGTGTCTGTGTCTTCAGCAGATAATTGTGGACACAGGATTAGCACATACATGCTATGTATAGACACAGGATGAGTGGTGCATGTTTACCTGATGGAATACCATTGCTCAACATGGCCATTGTACAGTGGTTATGGTGAGTTTAGGACATATTGTCGACATGCCAGTGTCAGACATGACATGGCATGCTACAACACAACTGCAACATTAAACATCACACAGACACAGTGTGTGTCATGTGACCTATACACTCAATAGCATTACAAGACATATATGTGTCACTTTGTACAAATGGTGATTGCTATGTATATTGTGTATAGGTGCCTATGTTTGCACACACACAACATTGAGGTGCATAGCAGGTAATGCTATGTGTAGTACTGTGGTCACTGTAACTGGATGGGGTGTACTACCATGAGCCATCATCATGCAGCATCATGTGGTCACTCAAGGCTACTAATGTGTGCCAGACCAGCACATACCATGCTGTACTGGAACTGCAGTACCATGGCTACATTCACCATTTCACAGCCAGTTGTTACATGGGTTTGTAAGGTGCACAGTAGGAGGCATTGCCTACCATGAATGTGTTATGTGTCAAAGTTGCACAGCCACATGGGAGGCATCAACCCTTCAGGCATATTATGTGTGCTGTGTGAATGATGTGTGGGATACTGTAGTGTGACCTTACAGCGGGCATCTGAATACGCCATGTGTAGCATGTTAACGTGTACTGCGTATGACAAAGTTGTGTATGTTGTGTGCATGTGTATCGACTCTGCCTATCCAATGTCCACATCAGTGTTGCCACAATTGTGTGGAATGCTCTGTGTATTGTATGTGTTTTAGGCAGCTACCCATGTTACTGGGATGTGCATAGTCTCACAGCAAACATGCATATCATGCATTATGTGTATGTGTGTTATGTGTACATGGCCTACACCTCACCTATGACATGCACATTTAATTAGCAGTATTAAAGGTAGAACACACTCACCAGCATGGGTTGGCTGCCTTGCTGTCACACCAGAGGGACCTACAAGGATATGAAACACTTTGTCAGTGGCAACAACTGTGGCATTGCTACTGTGTGTTTGCAATCGTACAGTAGTACAACGGTTGACAGTCACAGGCCTACAGATTGTATTCCTAATTATTACTATTGCACAACACTAGGCACCACATCGTCTAACTACACAGTACACATCTCACATAAGCATGCTCTAACAATAGAGTTAACAGTAGTCTACAGCTATGCCATATTACCTGCACGCTCCATGTCAACTTGCTGGGTGGCTCCAGCCTCCACGATGACACATGTTAGTTGTTGGGGTTGTTGTTGGCCAGGAGCCCCCTGGCTCAGGAGCAACTCCTCCACTCTGGTGAGGGAGGGATGGATGGCTACCCCCCACCTGTGGCAAGCTGCTGTCTATGGATATCAGACGCACGCTGCCGGACATGTCTAATTAAATCACTGCAGTGATGGTGTACCTGCTCATATGTCTGGTTATGCATGCCTATGTCATTTACCCTACGGACAAGCTCTTGCCACAGCGCAGTCTGCTCATGCTGGTCCTGGCTGGTTCTGGAGAACTGCACCAGGCTGGATGTGATAACCTCTTCCTCCGCCATGCTATAGGCGAGATTACGATGGTGGGACATAACCCTGGAAGACAATGAAACAATATGTGTGAGCAAGGCATGTGGCACATGTAACTTTCTAAAGTACAGATATCAATTAACTGCCATATATAGCAATCTATTGGCTGTCAGAAGATACGCACTTTCAATACCATATATCAGTTCTCAACCCACAACTACCTGACAGTGCCTGGCACACTCTATATATCAAACCACGTTTTGCACAGCAACAAAGTTACAACAGTATGTAATACTATACAACAGTACATGGCACACTGTATGCGACACAATGCACAACCTAGCCACAGGAGGTATATATCATGCTAATGCATCATGAAAAGTGTAATCCATTGCAATGATTGTAAAGTCCAGTGACAGTATTACCACTATACCACACTAGTCGTTGATGGCAGACCCCTACCTAACATATGTGCACATTCATGAATATAGATGGCATACTGCTGTACTAGACTATACATGTTGCTAAATACGCAGTTATATCCTGTAACACACATATGACCAAGGCCATGGTACAGGCATACACACACACACATCAGACATGCATACCAGACACATAGGTATGGCAACCCATGTGACCTTTACCTGTGTACCTTACAGTACTGTGTGTTAGTAGTTACGAGACCTTATGCCTGAGGTATGTAATCTGTGAGGACTACAGGGAACACACAAAACAGTGGTTCCAATGCATGTGGACGTACACCATACTGTGCTGTTTAGGCATACAGCTTTAGGTAGTACCACAGTTCATACAGGTGTTGGATTCACCAGCAGTAACACTCAATAAGCATACATGTATTGCTTTAGCCTACAATGGGCACCACAGTCGACAACAAGGGACTACGTCAGACCGTATGGCATACTGCTTCTTCAGCCTGGCAATTGTATACACATCTTTTGCTACGATCACAGCTAGGACACATAATACCATGACAGAAAAAATTTCCCACTAATCTATCACACATATACCGAACTCTGACACATTCACCAACACATTCACCATCACACTCAGTCAACCTCACATAGCAATTATTGCAAAATGTACATGTGGGCATGTATCACTTCATAGGTAGGTAATAGGCAATTGGTGCTAGGGCCTATAGAAGTCTAGACATATGCTACCCTGGCCTTTGACACACAGGTCATTACGTTTCACGTGGCCCTGTCAAGCAGAGCCACAGAGGTGATTCCCGGGGTGTATTCACTATCTCCCATACAATCTTCAGGATTATTTCTGATGACAGCTGATGAGGGGCTTTGTTTGCTATGGATAGGTGGTTTGTTCCAGAGTATGGGATGTCTCTGAGATAAGAATCTATCCCTCCAGCATGTGCTGTTTATTGTGGTCAAAAGGTTTGGGTCCCTAGAGCGTGTAGCTAATAGAGATTGTGATCTGTTTACGTGGAGCATGTCCAACAGCTCTGGGTTTGACATAGCTTAGTATGTTAGGCAGAGGTCACCTCTGGGTAGGTGGTATGTGACACAGTCTAGTTGTGGGTTTGTGAAATGGTCTGCATAGGGCATCTGTTTGAGGCCGGTATTACTCTTTGTGAGGTATGTCTGTGTTGTTTCCAGTTGGTGTAGATGTCTTGGGAGGTACATACCACATGGGCATTGTACTCTATAATGGGCTTTATGTGTGATGAGTAGAGGGGAACACTGACCTATATTTCCCTGGTTGACATACCTTTTGTGATGAGGTGTGCCATGTAGACAGATTACATGACTAGTGTGGCACTGTGATTATCAAAGGGGAGACTACTGTCCACCTGTGTCCCATGGTCTCTTATCACACTTTCAATGTTAAGTAGACTACCACCTATGTGGTAGTTCATGGGTACGGAGTTTTTGCCAGAAGGGATGCCAATGCAGTTTCAACATTGAGCTTGAGTCCATGGCTTTGCCACCAGGCATCTGTCGCAGTAAATATGACCCTGTGTCTCTCGTCTCTCTCTCTCTCTCTCTCTCTCTATATATATATATATATATATATATATATATATATATATACACACGCATAAATATAAACATCCATTGATGTACATATAGATATACATATAGGCACATATGCAGTCCACCTTTCATGGTGGGAATATCAATTATGCGAAGGTTGTGAGGTATACTGTTATGTAGTAATATTGCACATTGTTGTGTGGAATGCATTGAAGGTGTTCTCAGCCCATGTAGCTTTAGCAGGCCACACTGGCTGCAACACTGCAAACCTGACAAATCATACCCACAGCGTTTAACCACCACATGTCATATACCAGCACTGTGTGCTGTCTTGTTTGCCACACACTACAACCTACATATAAATATGCACATAACAACCTTCATCAACATATATATGTCCACCCTTCACAAACAGTTGCAGTATGTCCCTTGCTCTGTGCACATGTACAGATGCTAATATATTTGACACAGACAGATCTCTCCATATGTGTGTGCCATACACACACAAGGTACACACTGTTGTAAGTCCGTGGACCTCACAGCTGACCTGTTGGGCCTTGCTGCAACATGAACTGGTGTCACATGTGAGCACACAGTCATATTAGAGAGTGTATATATAGCTGCAAATGCTGGACTAGCATACTAGCCTGGTACAGCTGTTGCCAATGCTAAGCTACACGTTAATATGACTATCATGCATTTGTTACTCTGTCACATCCATGTTTAAATAACTGTATGCGCTACTCCCCCAAACAGCCATTGTACACATTACTGTACAGAACACAGATAACATGGATCAGATGTTTGACATTTAATGCTGAACTACATATGTCACTCCATGGCAGTAGTTATGCAAGGCATCTGTGCACTGCTGCCAAATATGGATGATTCTACGTATGTAGAGTACTCTTCAAAAACATCTACTACATGCCAGTAATTACATATCTGTTACATACCTTTCCTTTGTATGTGTTTGTATTTGTAAGTTCCGTGTGTTTAGTATTTTTTTTTTGATTTATATCTTTTTTTTTTTTATATATATTTTTTTGCTGTTGCTGTTGCTGTTGTTGGTGTCTGTCTGTCTGTCTGTGTGTCTCTGTCTCTCTCTCTCTCTCTCTCTCTCTCTCTCTATCTCTCTCCATGGCTGCAATGAAATGATTGCATGTGTGGACAGCAAGTACAGCCTGCTTTTATAGGTATCTGCACATGTGCATGTGATGGCCTCTGCACCAATTGGTGGCCACCATTTGGTAAATGCCTGCAGCCTGCTGTGTGGTAATTGCAGTACTCACTGTCATAGCAACCCAATGCTATAAATTGCTAGGTCAGGTAGGCGTAGCCCTTTCAGCTTTCCAAAGTGGGGCCCATGCTTGTTTGCTGTGGACACCGTTGTGTAAGTCAGAAGGTTGGTATAGTTCTTATATCTGTAGCTAGGGGTGTAGCCAGTGATTTGAATGTTGTACTCAGACCTGAATGTTGCCACTTCAAGTACACAGTTGACAGTGTCGAATTGTACTCACTCCTGCAAATGCTAACAAAAGATACATGGGAGTATGTAGTTTCTTTTCTACTTATACAATTAGCTGCCATACATACGTAGTTATTGAGATGTTTTCATTTGGCACATGAACCGTTTGGGAACTGTTATACTGTGGATATTAATATACTCACTTCTGCAAAGTTTGTGCTTTTTATTTTGTTGACATTATCACAGGATGCTCATGAAAACTGGACAATTCCAGTACTGAGTATGCCTACCTACATCCTTGCTGTACCTTGAACACAGTGGTATTTTGTACATTTGGGTGGGATACTGTGTGGAGGTTGTAGAGTGCTGCTGTAAAATTATTTCCTGCTAGAATGTGTGGTTCTGTTATCACAGTCATGTAATGCAATTCCACAACAGCTGCTGGTAAAGTTCCACAGAACAGGTTTTGTGTTATGGCATTCCTATCTTTCCTTGACAGTCACACATTCTGATGCATGATATATATATTTCAACAACAACTTGCTGAATATTTACTGTGGCCTAGTAGTACTTCATGCAGTCTAGTGTGTCCGGGGTTCAAGACTGACAGTGGTGTTTTCTTTTGCTGCTGAGCAGAACAAGGCGCCTCATATGCAGGGTAACTAAGGCACTTTTAAGCAGTTGTAAGCGGGTTTGCGTGGGTTTGCATGACGCTTAGCAATACTTATCTAAGCGCACACATGCGCACACTCGCACAAACCTGCTAATTACTGCTTAAAAGTGCTTACTCCCTCTAACCCCTGCACTAATTTCTTTGAAAGAAAAGAAAATGGGGTGATAGGAAAGTGGTGAAAAAGGGGTACAAAGAGGGTAAGACAGTAGGGAAAACAGCTTGGGATGTGCAGAACAGGTGTAGGAAAGGTCCCTAGCTGCCCATTTCTTTAACAGCAACAGCTGTGCATATACTAGTAATTTGGAGGGAAATTTGAAACCTTCCACCCCTGAGAGAGGGGTGGGGACAACAAAGTATGTTGTACTGCCAATTAAATTACAGTTTCTGTGTCCAGCGGACATTTGTGCAAAATGGGCAGCTATGTATGGGGCGTAATTTTTTTGTGGGAGCAGATTGCCCATTTTTTTTTTACAGGTGAGAGTGGAATGTGGGGTAGTGGAAGTAGGTATATTTGGGGAGGTAGGTTGGGGGAGGTAAACAGACAAGACAAACAAGATGCATACAGGGGTGGAATATGACACATGGGGTGGGTGAACACCATTGACAGGGAAGGATGTTTGGAAATCGCACACCCATCAGCCCACAGATGGCAGCAGTGGAACTGACATCCCTTCCCATGCGCAGTCAGTAATGCACCTTCACAGCCCAGAGGGTGGCTGTGCTGGGTGCTGCGTAGGAGGAGCAGGCTCACCTATGAGTCACGCCACTCTCGCCTCGAGTTGGCATAGAGGATCAGCGACTGAACGCTGGATCTCCCTACGCACCACAGACCGGACCGTTCGGAGGGTGATAGGTGACCCTCCTCCGGCCACACTTGCACGGGGGATGAGCCCCATTCCCTGCAGCGCTTCCACCCGAAGGTGGCACAGAGCCAACAGAGGAAGAGGTCCCAGGCTGGGCACCGGACCTGCTGGTGCTATGTGCCATCGACCAGCTGAGGTGGGACAGGTGGGTCCTCTGGGACCGGCCTTCCCATATGTTCTATGTTTAGGAGGATTTAATGACATTATGGGTTGGTTACAGCCAACAGCATTCCAAATTAGTTGTAACAGCATGCAGTAATATTCCCATTAACCCAACACACCAGAGTTCCAGCAGTTGAACAGCAAGCATAACACATGCATATATAGAACAGCAGTGGACATTCCAACAGCATGCAGGATTGATTGGTGACAACAGACCACCAAGATTGTGGTGTTTGAAGAGGGCACATGCATCAAAGTAAATGCAGATATTTATAAAACAATAGGACATATGTCCCAACAAATGTTTTGAGATTAGACATACCCATTGAGGTGTGGAATTGCATTGTTTATGTACATACAGTAGGGTGTAAAGAGATACCTCCATTATCATCTTATATGTACTTATAGTTTACACTACATTCCTATTGACTGCAGGTGTATATCCCCTACATGTATTATTACACTAGGCAACGTGCATTAAGTTGTGTAATGGGTTTGGCTAGTTCCTTATATACTTGACCTGTATCTGACATACTAACTGTCCAGGATGCAGATGTTACTGCTACATATTTATATATTTTATTTATATTTATATATTTACATATCTGGATGTGTTCACGTGACATTATCAGTTATATTTCTACAGCCCCCTACATTTCTAGCAGCACACTCACATTTCTGGGGAACACATTAACAAGCTACCCATGTGCCAGATTTACCTATGCATGCTAGCCATTAACCAACAGTTGAGGACTGTATATATGCTTCACAGCTACTGGCACTCCCTTCATCCACTTTATATGTGCCTGACGAAGTGTGGTTTGACAGCGCTTAATACAACAGTACTATTTATATAATGCAAGAGTACAACAACATTTCGAAGTAAGTGACACAGACACACTCCAGGAATTATACCTTTATTAATTACATTACACACTTTTCTGGGGGCTCTCTCATTTATTTGATATTACAGTGCATGCAGAGGACTTATGCAAGACGTATTATACATTTATTACTGGGTTACAACATTCATTTTCAGGGTCTCTCACATATTTTATATAACAGTACATGCAGAGAAATTATTCAGGACTTATTATGCCTTTATTATTGGGCTACAACACTTTTTTTCAGGTTCTCTCACTTATTTTATATAACAATACATGCAGAATAATTACTAACCTGCCTGGTGGCACAGCCTTAGCAGCCTATCTGCATAGGCTTGCTGATTCGCAGCACGGACACCTGCAGCTGTGAAGTAAATGAAGGGATATTGAGACATACCTGTCCATTATATAGACTACAATAGCAATTCTTACATACTCCATTCCATGGCTACCTACTCAGTAGTGGGGCATTGTCATTTCCACGGGCCTCCTGTATCCATCCTTTAAGTTGGCCCTGCTCCCATCTCTTCAGGTCTGCATGGTGGTGTTTGACCTGCTCACCAGTCCGAGGGATGCCTGTGGCACTGGTGAGATCATGTGCTAGACGGTTCCAAGCTTCTGCTTTGTACTCCGTGCCTTGGAACTGGCCCTGCAGGAGTCTTGCATCATGATGATGGACGAGGAGCCAAACCATCAGTTTTGACTCCTCAATGCCCCACCGTTGCACTCGAAAATGAGAGCCCACTCCAGCACCGGCCATTCTGACTGCAGATGGGAGCTACAACCATTTATGGCGATTATTCCCGCCTATGGGGCTTAAATATGCCTCATTTCCCGCACTTATTTGTGATTGGCCAGTTTTGAAAATTCTCAGCTGAGTGCACACCTGCTTAGCACTGACTAAACTTTCATTAATATGTATATGTATGTTGACAATGCATAAACAGTGAAAGCTGTTATGGCTTAGTGGTTCAGTACTGTGATTATGGTGCACAGTATTCCAGGTTTGAAGCCTGTTATTGCTTTTTATTTTACTACTGGCCTGACCAGCTAGGAGGTGTGGCTATGTTTAGCCAGCTTTGCTCTACTTTGCCCAACGTTGCTCTACGTTGCCTGACATTGCCTGATGTGCTAGTTGGCGCGGTGCGCAGCTCCGTGCAAACATGTTTTGTATGCATGAGTTGGCACGATGTGCAGCTACGCACAAAGCTATTGCGCTAGTTAAAGCTGTGCTTAGCTATGGGCAATTAATCTTAAATGTGCTTAATATTGGTAAACATTGCTTAGCAGTGATTCACATTGCTTAATATAGGTTACTTCTGCATTCATTAGTATGCATGACCGTTTCACCTTCTTATATATACTTAAAATATCATTCACTACTACAAAGGCCATTTAAATGCATTTTAATGAAATTTAAAAGGTAATTGTCAGGAATTATTTTTAGGCACAGATTTCCTACAGATAAATGGAAAGGGGAGTGGTGGGACTCGAACCAGGAATACCTCTTCGTTGTGCGAAGGCTCTACCACTACACTATTGCTATTTGGCTTAATTGGCATATAGGTGTTTTCTTATCCTCTTCAATGTTTAAACTGCTAACTGTAGCTAAGCAATGGGCACACCCACGCACACACATGCAAATACGGGCAGCTATAGTGGGAATAATAAAAAAAATTAGTTTTACATTTTATTTCATTTGTAGAGGGGTTTTGAATGTGGAGGAGTGTAGTGTTGGGGGTATACACATTTGAGCGGACTCGCTCATATCTGCTGACATTTGCAGATTTCGGCACTTGCAGGGGCATGGATATTTGGACTGCTCAGCAGTCTGACATGCCCCCTGCACTCCTACATGGTCCGTGTTAGCCTTGGAGTTGAGTCAGCGCACCCTCATGAATATGCATGGCGTGCTGATGTCATACTCTTAGGCGGCCGTTTCTGAGTAAGACTTGGTCTTACATGGAGGATTACTGAATCCCCCCCCACTATCATTATTTGTCAGAACAAACAAGTATTCATTATTCTTCCTTTTCTGTTATGTTTAGCTACTGTAGAGACTGAAGGAAATGAGGAGGTATATCGGGAGAGACTGCAAAACCTCAGAGACACATGGGGTAAGTATAGGTTTAGGTACAATAATTGCTATTTCATAGTACAAATAAGTTATCATTTATCTGGATATCAGTTCATAACTGTTTGACAGAGTAATACAGGAGTATGCATACTCTACATAAGCAAATTATGCATTCCTTTACAAATAGCTCTTGCAACATTGAATTAGTTGATTGTTAAGTAAACATAGATGTTTGTAGGCAAACATCCAAACATCAGAAATTATTGTTACTTAATATTTATTATTCTGTAAACAGTAAGTTAGAATAAACATTTATTCAGCTGATTCTTATTCTGCATAAACCAGCTTTCCTATAATCACATTTTTGTATAGTGTTTATTATACTGAGGACATTAGTGTAATGGAGATGTATAGCATCGCAATCATGTGTGGATCCGGCAAATCTAAACATGTATGTGGATTATGGAGAGATGGAGATATATTACAATTACATGACAATTATGATATTTTTTTCTGCTGTGTCCCATCCACCCTCCCCTCTCTTTATTTTTTATTACATTTGGACGATTATTCCTGCTGCAACAAACAACCAGCATGGGGAGCAAGACCATCCACAAGGGCTTGGACTGTGATCCCCCTACTGGTGGTTGCAACAGTGCCACCACAGGCAGCACAGGTGCCCACCATTACTGGGTAGCAACCTGGAATCATTGCCTCTACAACCCCTACACTACCTCCCTTGGGGGTTGGTGCAGTGGTGCCCACTAAAAGTGGTGCTAGTGGAGGTATTAATTAAGTCACCTGACATATGCTGCCAGGGCAAGTGAAGGAGATTATGGTGAGGGGCCTTAGCGCCCACATTAGTTGTATGGAAAGGATCTTGCAGCAAATTGCCAAAATGCTGCCCCATCCTACACTGGCCAAGGTGTCTGTAATAGAAGAAAGGGATGACAGTTCTGAGAGTAAGGACAATATTTCCACTGTATTCACACTAGTGAGAGATGTACCTCCAAAGTCTCATATCTATCCTCAGTCATGGTGTTCCCCAACATCTTATTTCCATCACCATCCCTGTCTGTTTTGTATGTCCTATATATTTGTGCCTACTACTTAACCTACTCTAGACACCAATCCCTCTTATTCCTACATACCTTCCCCAACATTCCTCTCTCTTAAGAAAAGGAAAAGGACACCTCTCCCAAAAAAAAAAAATACATAGCTCTTCCCATTGCATATGTGTGCACATGATACATTTAATTTGGTCCAGTTTGTCACACAACATTATTAAATTGTTGTCACACATCCTTTGTGATGTGACCATCCAAATTTCTTACATTGTTTGTACAAATGCAATGTTAACTTGTGAAGAAGTGGATAGCTGTGGTCCTGTCTTACCACCATCCTGCACATTCCTAAATAACTCTCATGTATCCTACTTTTACTTGCTGCCCATTTTTACCACTGTCCTATCAACCCCATGTCATACCTTTAATCTGGTCAAATAATATATTCACACACCAAACAGATCACCAGATGTGTCCCATGGAAAAAAATATCTGTTTTTGTATTCATAATTTGTGCAATGCTTGGCCTCAAGCAACACTGCTACCCATATTTCAGTAACTGCTGTTTCGTGTCCTGTGGCAAAAACTAATCAGTTCAGCTGCATTCACATGATACTTCTCCAGCTACTATGCTTAACCCTGCTGTGTGACAGAAAGCAATACTGATGTTATGTAGAGACAGTTGCTATTACATGTATAACAGACTCGATACTTTAATGTACACCATATGAGATGTTTCAATTATCAGTATTGTTCTAAAGTCTGATCCCCCCATAGTTCCTTCCTTCATACATCTGTCATGGTCCCTTAGACTGGGTAATATCCGCTAGATGAAATTTGGCTTCCTCTGTGGTGTGCTCAGATAATGCATAGAACTAGAGAATGCTGAGTAGGATTGGCAGGTGCTGAAATCTAGCATTATGTACATTTATAGCAATTTTCTTTATTATACCATTTTTTCATGGTGAAGTATTGGATCAGACTCCAACCATCATCCTGCTTATTCTTTAGTTACTCTGCCATTATACTGTATTCTGCTTGCTTCCTGTTTTCAATACTATTCTGTAAACAGTGTTTCACTGTGTTAATCATATCCAAAAGTAGATGCACAGACTACACACATGGCCAGAAGTAGCTTAGAAACAGAAATGTATCTACTCATCATTTGCATGGCACTTGTCATCAAATAAAAGCTACTGCTTCTTTCCATCCTAATTTTAAAAAGTGAAAGAAGAAATATGCATGTGATAATAGTTTACTATTGGTCACAGAAATGAACTTGTTATCTGGGATCTTCAGTAAGCAATTGTGACTGAATTAATGTAATATCAGTGGCCTCTATTACTTATATGTGGTTTACTGGCTTATTGTATTCCAGATAAGAGGAATCTATTGTAAAGCAGTTGCTGTACTGCTGTATGTAAATGTGTCTGATAGTGTTTCACATTTCCCTTCTAACTGTGTTCCATTGAACTGGTACACTTACAAACATATTTGCAGAGTAGTAGTAATGACTGCAGTGTATATGTTTTGCACATGCCTTGTACACTATATATCTTACAGACTTGTCACTTATGCATGCAACAACACAAGATTTACCTGCAATGATCTGGTCATTAACAGAACTGCATGGGTGCCACTCAACTGTGTGACGTCTATTTCTATCACTCTGCACCTACGTGCTCAATACATAATGTGAATTATGTGATGTATAACATATTGCTATAGTATGTTGTCACTTGTGATCAATACATTTATGTTGTTTCTCTGTCAGGTCACGCTGTTGCTAGTCTGTCTGTCAGACCACATAACCCATTCCCCTCAACATATGTTGTGTAAACTGCAACTATGTGCTGTCTGATACTTATAATAAAACATTTCCCTTGGTATAAGCAGTTACCACTTGCCTCCCTAGTGTATGGGCTTAGATAGGCAAGTTTTTAAATCCAGTAATATCTAACTATAGAGACAGAAAGTATTGACTTCTCCAACAACTGTGATATATACTCTTCAAATTGGTGGTAAAATTTACACAGTGAGAGGGTTCCGCACTTCTTGCACTCCCTTTTATGTCAGATATATGCTTTGCAACACAGTGGTAAATTCATCCCTTCAAATGTGTGCTGCCTGCAGTTTTTAATGTCTTTTCCCATGCTATGAGTGATTAATACACAGTTCTGTAGAGAGTTGACTTAGGCAGGAATTCAAAGCAAGCAATATCTGACTAGTATGAGTGTGTCTGACTATAGTGACAGGAAGACTGGCTAATCCGACAGACCTGCTCTATGCACTTTCACTGAGTTTAAACACTGACATAGGCAGAGGGTTCTTTCAGCTCTTTGCCTCCCTTTTAGGTCAGACTTATGCATTAAATAGGAAGGTGTTCAAATACAGTACTACTTGACTAGTATGATTGTGTCTGACTCCAGTGACAGGAAATGTTGGCTTATCCAACAGAACTGATGTGTATGTTTCCACCTGATAACATTTGCACAAGGAGGGAGTTGCTCCAACTCTCACATTCCCTTTTAGGCCAGTCATATCCACAGCATAATGATGATGTCAGCCCTTCAAATGTATGTTGTCTGACATATATAATAAGACTTCTCCAGTGGCATGCACAGTTCTGTAAAATGTGGAATTGGATAGGCAGGTGTTTGATTCCTGTAATATCTGCCTAGAATAACTGTATGTGACTGAGTGACAGGAAGACTGTCTTAGCTAACAGATCTGATGTGTATACTTCCACTGAGTGGTATCATTTCCACAGAGGATGGGTTCCACCAACTCTTGTACTCCTTTTTAAGTCAAACATAGTCCATAGTGGTTCATAGTTCAAACATAGTTTAAAATCATTCTTTCAAATGTGTACTGTCTGAGTCATGATATGACTTCTCCTATGGCATGACCCATTAATACTCATTTCTATAGAATGTGGACTTAGGTACGCAAGTGTTCCAGTCCTCAAATGTTTAACTATTGCGCTTGTAGAACAGAAGAATAATTGGAAAGAATGGCTTAATCAGCACGGTGATGTAGACAGTTCAACTTAGGGGTAACATGTTCATGATTCTATGACTTTGATTCTTCCAACCCCATTTTAGGTGAGCCATATCAATTAAAACACAGTGCTGAACTTATCCCTGCAGCTGTGTACTTTCTGACTCCTCTGCTATGCCTTCTGTGGCATCAGTAGTCAATACAGTTTTATAGAATATGGACTTACATAGGCAGGTAATCGAATTTATAAGTACTGTATGTTATGTAGGAGAACAGTGACACTTAGGACTGGTTCACTTAACAGATGTGCTATGGATAACTCACACTTGTGAAGGGATTTTGACCCCTCAAACTCCATTTTATTGGAACTATAACTATTTAAATACACTGCTGAATTCATCCCTTCAAACATATGCTTTCTGACAGTTCTCATATGGTTGCTTCTGTGGCATCAGCAATTAATACAGAATTCTTTAGAATATGGACTTTTAGCAGCAGGTGTTCAAGTCTAGCAAAGTATAACTAGTGAGTGTGTAATAGAATTTAAGAAGGCATGACTGGCTTCTCCAAGCAATCACCAAAAGTTAATGCAGTGGTAAACTGGAAGTTAGAAAGAACAATAATGTAAAACAACAAATCCAACTTCAATAATGCCAAAAGAACAGGGTTTATTGCAAAGCTTTTGGGTAAAAAGCCTTCCTCAGTGCTAATTTAATGCAATATATTTTTTCATTCTATATATAGACATAATAAAAGTCATATGATCACAGTTAACCAGTCATAAAACTCAATTAATAAAACAATTAAAATACAAATGTAATATGGACAAAACTGTTTATCATTCACCATATGATACCAAATAAGTTAGATGTTTTATTTAATACGAAGTGTTCATTTTTAGAGTCCATGGTTAATTGTTCATGATTTTGGTCCCTTATTGGACCATTTGAAATAGCGTGTGTCTATAAATATTGATATTTAATTAATTAACAAATTGTTTTATTGATGTCTGATGAAGTCTGAGTTTTAGACGAAAAATACGTTGTTTCAATAAGCGTTTAACGTTATATGTATTTTGGATTGTTATCGCATTTATTAAACTTTGGATTTATTCTGGGACTGACCGGTGTTGGGCATCTCCTTCCAACAGTGCTTTAAGTGTTTTATTGAAACTGTACTATTTAAACCCAATCCTTTATCAGCTCTTAGCCGAAGGATCCATTTAAGTTCAGCTTCACTAGTTCTATTTTCAATGTTGCCCATCCTAGGTCCTACCTGCACTATCTGTATAACCTTAAACTTAAATTGATGTACTCGATCACTATCTACAGCATATCTAGCAAGTGCATTCATGCTATTACCTACCCAAATGCTGTATAAATGTTCCCTTACATGTTCTCGTAGTGTTCGATCAGTCTTTCCAACATAAAACTTTTTACAGCATTCACAGTGTGCCAAATACACTAAATGCTTGGTAATACATGTTGCCCTTACATTAAATGTAAATTTTCTGTTAGAGTCTGGACGTATAAAGATATTATCATTATCTACAAAAGCACAACAATTGCAGTAACCACAAGGATATGTTCCATATTTTTGATTATTTGGTTGTCTGCATTTATCTGGGTAGCATAACATCATTTTTAACAATCTGCAGTTTCTTTATCCAAATATAGGACTTCCCCCAGCACCTTGCTAATCTCATCATCCATTCTCAACAAGTGCCAATTGTTCTGAAACACTTGTTTAACCAGGTTAACATTGCGAGTATATGCCATCGAGCCTTTAACTCTACCTTTATAATCCTATTGCTTCACATTCCTTCCTGTAGCTATAGCTAGGTCTCAAGTAGAAGAGAAGTATGGTTTAGCTCGCCCATGCCTCATATAATCAGCTTCTGTCAAGATCGGATTCACTTCATTTTCCTTATAACCTCTGTGTATCAATGACTCTTGAAGTATATCACGCCCACCCTTGTAATCCAGTGCAACATTATGTAGTCTGGATACTCTCATTTCTTGCCCTTTTATCATGTTGTTAAATACCCTTTTAGGGTGCATGCTTTCCTGTGGAATATTGAGTTTCTATAGCATTCCTTCCTGTACAGACTAGTAGTCAGTTTGCCATCTAAACTTTTATTTACTAATACATTCAGAAATTCCATGGATTTGCATGACCATTTATACGTGAATCTCAAAAATGTAGTAGATTCATGCAGTTTCAAAACAAACTGTTGTAGGTCTTCTATGCTACCGCCCCACAACAAAAACATGCCGTCTACAAAACGACAATAAAAAAGAACATACTGTGAATATAGTTCCATCCTGCACCCATCCTCCAACTCCCATTGTGCCATAACTGCATTGGCATAGCTATTTGCACAGCTCGCCCCCCCATTGCTACACCATGCTTCTGTTTGTAATAACAATTATCAAATACAAATATATTGTTATTAAGCACAACATCCATGAAATCACAAATCAGTTCTATTAACTTATGCCCATATTCACTTTGATCATTTAGATATCTACATAAATATTCTATTCCTTCCATATTAGATATTCCCCAGGATTCACTAATCTTCTGTGTAAGACTAAATTTGTCTTACATGGAAGAGCCAGTCTAAGAGTAAGACAGCAGCATGCTATGCATATTAATGAGGGCGCTCTGCCTCAACTCTAAAACTAACACGGAGCGTGGACGAGTGTAGGGGGCGTGTCGGACTGCCGATCAGTCCAAAAATCCACACCCCTGCAAGTTTGAAACTCGGGAAATATCTAGTTACATGTGCGAGTCCGCTCACATGTGTACATTCTAGCACTACACTCCCCCATATTGTAAACCCCTTACAAATATAAAAAGTAAACGAAATGTTTTTTTTTTTTTCATTTCCGGTATAGCTGCCCGTATTTGTGTGTGTTTGTGTGGGTTTGCCCATTGCTTAGCTACAGTTAGCAGTTTAGACACTGAAGAGGATAATAAGAAAAATATATGCAAATTAAGCAAAATAGTGATAATGTAGTGATTAGAGCCTTCACACAAAGAGGAGACATTCCCGGTTCGAGTCCCACCACTACACTTTTCATTTTCTGTTTGAAATCTGTATACAAAAATATTTCCTGACATGTATTATTTAAAGTTTTGTAAAAAGCATTGAAATGTTAGATGTAGTAGTGAACCAATTTTATATATATATGTATGTATAGGAAGGTGAAATGGTTATGCATACGGATGCATGAGTAACTTATTTTAAGCAATGTAAAGCACTGCTAAGCATATTTTACCAGTATTGAGCATATTTATATTTAATTGCTCGTAGCTGAGCACTGCGTTAACTAGCGCAATGTCTTTGCATGGAGCTGCGCATCACGTAAACTAGCACAAACAGAACACGTTTGTGCGTAGCTGCACACCACGCTAACCAGCGCAACATCAAGCAACGTCGGGCAACGTTGAGCAATGCTGAGCAAAGTCAGTCAAAGTTGAGCAAAGTCGGCTAAGCACGGCCACACCTCCTTTACTGTACATTAACCATTCAGGTCTGGCCAGTAGGAAAATAAAAAGCAGTGATAGGACTCAAACTCAGGATTCTGTGCACTATAGTCACAGTACATAACCACTAAACCATGACAGGATTTCATAACCATGCACTTTCAACAGACACATATCTATCAAAGGAATATTAAACATTGCTATCATCAGCTAAGCAGGTGTGCCTACAGCTGTGTTTTTTCAAAACTGACCAATCACAAATAAGTGCAGAAAATGAGGCATATTTAAGCTCCACAGGTGGGAATACTTGCCATAACTGGTTGTAGTTCCCTTCTGCAGTCAGCATGGCCACTGTGTTGAGAAGGCACTCGATTTCAAGCGCAATGTTGGGGCATTGAGGAGACCAAAGTAATGGTTTGGCTACTTGTCCACAATCATGAGGAAAGACTCCTGTGGGGCCAGTACCAGGGCACCCAATACAAAACGGAGGCCTGGAACTGTCTAGCTCATGATCTCACCAGTGCCACTGGCATTCCTCGGACTGGTGAGCAATTCAGGCACCATTACTCTGACCTGAAGTGACGTAAGGAGGATCAACTGGACAAGTGGATCCAGGAGGCCTGTGGGATGGCAAATGCCCCTGTACTGAGTAAGTAGCCATTGTATTAAATATTTAAGAATTGCTATTCTTGTCTATACTATGGATAGGTATGTCTCATTATCACTGTATTTACTTCACAGCTGCAGGTGTCCGAGCTATGAATCAGCAAGCCCATGAAGATAGGCTGCAAAGGCTGCGTCTCCAGGCAGGTTAGTAATTCTGCATGTACTGTTATATAAAATAAATGAGAGAGCCTTCAAAAAAGTGTTTTAACCCAATAAATAAAGGTATAATAATTATTTAATAATTATTCTGCATGTACTGTTATATAAAATAAATGAGAGAGCCTTCAAAAAAGTGTTTTAACCCAATAAATAAAGGTGTAATAAATCTTTAATAAAGGTATAATTCATGGAATGTGTCTGTGTGACTTTCTTTGATATGTTGTTGTATACTGTTGCATTTTGGAAATAGTACTTTTGTATTAAGCAGTATTAGTTAACACACATTTGGGTAGTCCCATATAAAGTGGATGAAGGGAGTGCCAGTAGCTTTTATGCATATTTACAGCGCTTAACTGTTGGTTCATGCCCAGCATGTACAGGTTAATCTGGCACATGAGTAGCTTAGTATTGTGTTCCCCAGAAATGTCAGTGTGCTGCCAGAAATGTTGGGAGCTGTTAACATATAACTGATAATTTCACCTGAACATATCTAGATAATTATATGAAAGTAGAGTTATCAGTGTACCATCTCAGCAGTAGTGTGTGTGTGAGCAAATCTCAAAATATGTAGCAGTAACATCTGCATCCTGGACAGTTTGTATGTCAGATACAGCTCATATATATAATGATCTAGCAAAATCCAATTGCACAATAGAAGGACATTGGGTAGTGTAATAAAACATGTAAGGGACATAAAATTACAGTTAATAGGAATGTAGTGTAAACTAGAAGGATATATAAGTTGTTAATTAAGCTATCTTTTCCGCCCTACTGTATGTGCATAAAAAATGAATTCAACACCTCAATGGGTATGTCTAATCTCAAAACATTTGTTGGGACATATGTCCTATTGGTTTATAAATATTTGCATTCATTTCTATGCAGTTGCCCTGTTCAAATACCACAATATTGGTGGCCTGTTGCCATCAATTAAACCTGCATGCTGTTGTAATGTCCACTATTGTTCAATATATGCATGTGTTATGCTTGCTTTTCAACTGTTGAAACTCTGGTGTGTTGGGTTAATGGGAATACTTCTGCATGCTGTTATAACTAACTGGCAATGCTGTTGACTGTTACTAACTGATATCTTTATTAAATTCTCCAAAACATAGTTCATATGGGAAGGCCGGTCCCACCAGACCCACCTGTCTCACCTCAGCTGGCCATGGCACCTGGCACCAGCAGGTCCGGTGCCCAGCCTGGGACCTCCTCCTCCATTGGTTCTGTGCCACCTTTGGGTGGAAGTGCTGCAGGGGATGCAAGCATGGGCGGAGGAGTGCCACCTATCACCCTTCAAACAGTCCTGGCTGTGGTGCATAGAGAGATTGAGCGTTCTGTTGCAGAACCTCTACGCCAGCTTGTGGCATGAGTGGCGCAACTCCCGGGTCAGCCTGTCCCTCCTACACAGCCCCCAGCACAGCCACCCTCTGGGCTGTGAAGGTGCAGTGGTGACTGCCCATGGGTGAGGATCTCAGTTCACTGTTGCCATCTGTGGGCTCATGGGCTTGCAATTTCCAAATATCCCTCCCCATCAATGGTGTTCACCCACCACATGTGTCATATTCTGCCCCTGTATGCATCTTGTTTGTCTTGTCTGTTTACCTCCCCAACCTACCTCCCCAAATATACCTACTTCCCCTACCCCACATTCCACTCTCACCTGAAAAAAAGGGCAATCTGCTCCCCCCCAAAAAAATACACCCCATACATAGCTGCCCATTTTGGAAACATGTCCCCTGGACACATAAAATTTAATTTAATTGGCATTACAACATACTTTGTTGTCCTCACCCCTCTCTCAGGGGTTGAAGGTTTCATATTTACCTCCAAATTTATTCCATATGCACAGCTGTTGCTGTTAAAGAAATGGGCAGCTATGGACCTTCCCTACACCTGTCATGCACATCGCATGCTATTTTCCCTACCATCTTTCCCTCTTTGTGCCCCTTTTTCACAACTTTCCTATCTCCCCATTTTTCTTTTCTTTCAAAGAAATGAGCACGGGGTTAGCGGGCGTAAGCACTATTAAGCAGTAGTTAGCAGGTTTGTGCGAATGTGTGCTTGTTTGCGCTTAGCTAAGCATTGCTAATCATCGCGCAAACCCAAGCAAACCTGCTTACAACTGCTTAAAAGTGTTTTAGTCACTCTGTATGTGAGGGCCCCTGTTCTGCTCAGGAGCAAAATAAAACACCTCTCTCAGTCTCAAACCCCAGACCTTGTACACACTACACTGCATGAAATACTACTAAGCCACGGTAGACATACAACAAGTTGGTGCTGAAATAAATATATCATGCATCAGAATGAGTGAATGTAAAGGAAAAATAGAAATGCCATACCACACAACTTGTTCTGTGGATCTTTACCAACAGTTGTTGTGGGATTACATTACATGACTGTGATAAGAGAAGTAGCCATTCTAGCAGGAAATAATGTTACACCATCACTTTACAACCCCCACACAGTATCACAGCAGGACAAACACTGGCATATCTGTTTAGGGCAGAGGCCATACCTCCCAACTGGCCCTAATTTTCAGGGATGTCCCTGATTTTGAAACAAAATTTAGCTCTGTCCCTCTGAATCCCTCCGAAAACTACTGACTTTGGCCAGAAAGGTGGTGAATTACACATAATGAGTAATAATTAAGAGTTAGACACTTCTTTTACTTCAGAAAAGGTGTATTAATCCATATGCTCTGGTTCTTTCAAAGTCTCAACTTAAAGGCACTAATATTTTAAAGGTGTCCCTGACTTTTTCTCTACTTTTCCCTGCGTCTGTTCAAATATGTACCTGAGTGTTTGAGATGTCTGGCAGAGGCAGAAACACAGAGGCATATCATCCTTTCTGCTGTTACACACTGTGCAAATAGCTTTTGAAGGAGTTCCGGAAGCATACCCTTATGTAGGAATACAACACTGAAATACAAAAGGATGTAGCCATGTACTGGTAGCAGCCAACTGTAACAATGCCATTGCTTTAGTGCTGAAAAGACATGTGTGGTGCACAGACAAAGAATAACAGGCTAATCTCTGTCTACCATGTGGATAGGTCCACATTTGGGAGTTACGTAGACAGACTACTTGCCTTGATAAACTAACATGTACACAGCAATCCTGTAAGTCCAGCAAGATAAAATTCACACAATAACACGTACGCTCTCTGTACTTCTGCACCCCTACCCAAATGTAGAATTTACATGTGTGCAGGGTCTCCCAAGGATGTAGGTAAGCATACAAACAGTACTGAAATGTGTCCAGTTTTCTTGAGCAGCTTGTGCCAATGTCAACACTAAAAAAGCACAAACTGTTTAGAACTGAGTAAATTAATATTCACAGTATAGCAGTTCACAAACAATTCTTGTGCCAAAGGAATACATCTCAATAACTAGCTTTGTATGGCAGTTAATTGTACAATTTGAAAAGAAAGTATAGCCTCCCATGTATCTTGGGTTAGCATTTTGAGGGGTGAGTACATTTCTACACTGACAAGTGTGTACTGGAAGCAGCAACATTTAGGTCTGAGTACAAAATGTAAATCACTGGCTACACCCCTGGCTTCTGATATGAGAACTATACCAACCTTCTGTCTTAAACAATGATGTCCACAGCAAACAAGGATGATCTCCATCTTGGAAAGCTGAAAGGGCCATGCCTACCTGAGTTAGCAATTTATAGTATTGGGTTGCTATGACGGTGCTTAACTACTGCTATGGACAATACAGTGTGTACCTGTGGGCAGTGGGACATACCTGTGAAATGTGTAGCTCAGCATTAAATGTCAAAGATCTGATCCATGTTATCTGTGTTCTGTACAGTAATGTGGCCAATGGCTGTTGGGGGGATTAGCACTGCCATTATATAAACATGGGTGTGACAAAGCAACACATGCATGATAGTCATATTAAAGTGTAGCTTAGCATTGGCAACTGCTGTAGCAGTCTAGTATGCTTATCTAGCATTTGTAGCTATATATACCCCCTCTAATGTTAGTGTGCGTTCACATGTGACACCTGCTTGTGTTGCAGCAAGGCCCAACAGTTCAGCTGTGAGGTCCAGGGACTAACAACAGTGTGGACCTTGTGTGTGTGTATGCCACCCACACACGGAGAAATATATGTGTGTCATATATATTCACATCTGTATATGTGCATAGGGCAGGGGACATATTGCAACTGTTTGTGAAGGGTGGAGATATATTTATGTTGGTGAAGGTTAGTATGCGCATATTTGTATGTAGATTTTAGTGTGTGACAAACAAGACAACATACAGTGCTGGTATATGACATGTGGTGGTTAAACAGTGTGGGGGGTTTGCTCAGTTTGCAGTGTTGAAGCCAGTGAGTCCTGGTGAAGCTACCTGGGCTGTGAACACTTTCAATGCATTTATCACAAGACTGTGCGATATTATTACATTACTGTACACCTCACATCCTTTGTATAATTGATATTCCCACCTTGAAAGGTGAAATGTATATGTGCTTACATATATATGTATATGTACACCAATGGATGTGTATATGTATATCTATGTATATATATATATATATATATATATATATATATATATATATATATATATATATATATATATATATATAGATATAGAGAGAGAGAGAGTCATATATACTCATACACACCTACATCTACTTGTTGCAATAGATTCTCTGTACTGTTGACTGACTGTGATGGTCAATGTGTTTGTGAATACGTCAAAGATATGTATTTATGGGATAGCTTAGTGGGAAAATGTTTATGTCATGGTATTATGGGTCCTTGCTTTGATCCCAGCAAAAGCTGTGCATTCTGTTGCTAGGCAGAAAAAGTGATATGGCATACAGTGTGATTAAGTCCCTTGGTTTTAACTGGGGTGTGTCATTGGAGGCTAAAGCACTACATCTATGATTATTGATTGGTACTGATGTTGAATCCAAATCCTGTGTGCACTGTAGTACTACTTGAAGCTCTGGGCCTGTACAGCAAAGTATGGTGTATGTCCACATTGCTTGTATTCACTGTTTTGTGTGGTCCCTGTATTCATCACAGATTACATTCCTCAAGATTAAGGTTTTGTAAGTACTGACACACAGTACTGTATAGTACACACATAAAGCTTATCTGGGTTGCCATACCTTTGCGTCCTGTAATTATGTCTGATGTGTGTGTGGGTATGTCTGTAACATGTCCTCTGTCATATGTGTGGTAAAATATATAACTGCGTATCTAGCAACATTTATAGTGGACTACAGCAGTATGCGACCTATATTCCCAATTGTGCACATATTTTGGCCACAGGTTTGCCATTAACAAGTTGTGTGGTATAATTGTAATACATTTACTGGACCTTACACTCATTGTAATAGATGACATATTTCTTTACACATCAGCTTGATGTATATCTGCTGTGGCTAGGTGGTGCATTGTGTTGCATAGTGTGCCAGGTACTCTTGTATAGTCTTGTATAGTGATTTTATTTTGTTGCTGTGCAGAACATGGTTAATTAGATAGAGCAAGCCAGGCACTTTCAAGCAATTGTGGGGTGAGCAGTGATAAGTGGTAGTTAAAGTGTTTCACTCTCAGTTAGCTAGCTAATAGGTTGCTATATATGGCAGTTCATTGATATCTGTACTGTATAATGTTAAATGTGCCATATGACTTGCTCAGACATATTTTTTCTTTATGTCTTCCAGGGATCATGACACATCACAGAAATCTCTGCTATAGTAGTGCTGAAGATGAGATCATTACTAGCTGTATGATTCAGCACTACAGTCTAATGTTCTCACGAACCAGCCAGAACCAGCAGGAGTGTACTGCAATGTGTCAAGATGTTGTCCAGAGTGTAAATGAGGTAGGCCTGCATAACCGGTCATATGAGCAGGTATGCCACCATTGCAGTGATCTACTCAGACATGTCCGTCAGTGTGCTTCTGATGTGCGGAGACAACAGCTTGCAACAGGAGGTGGTGTTAATATCCACCCCCCCCCTCACCAGAGTGGAGGAGCTGCTCCTGAGCCTTGTGACACCTGCCCAACAACAATAGCAGCAGACATACACCATGATGGAGGTTGGAGCCACCCAGCAAGCACACATGGAGCATGCAGGTAACATGGCATATCTGTAGACTACTGTTATCTGTATTTGTATATCATGCATATGTGAGATGTGGAGTGTGTAGTTAGAAGATGTGGAGCCTGTTGTTGTGCAATACTGATCATTTGGAACATAATCTGTAGGCCTGTGAATGTAAACTGTTGTTCTACTGTCAGATTGCAAACACACAGTAGCAATGCCACAGTTGTGGCCACTGACAAAATGTCTCATCTCTATGTAGGTCCCTCTGGGGTGACATCAAGGCAGCGGACAGATGCTGGTGAGTGTGTTCTACATTTATTATTGTAAATAAAAAGTGCTTGCCATAGTTAAGGTGTAGGCCATGAACACATGTAACACACCTACCCATAATGCATGCTGTGCATGTTTGGTGTAAGACCATGCACATCTCACCAATGTGATTAGCTGCCTCAAACACATGCAATACCCAGACCATCTCAAACAAATGTGGCTACACTGTAGTGACCATTGGATAGGCAAACTTGATACTCAACATGCACATAACATACACAATTATGTCATACACAGAGCATTTTAACATGCTATACATAAAGGATTCACAAACTCTCTGTAAAGGCACACTCCAGTATCCAAAATCTCATCCACACATTACACATAATATACCTGAGGGGTAGAGGCCTATCATGGGGCATTTAAACACTCTGCAACACACTACACATTCATGTCAGAGAATGCTCCTTATTGGCCTCCTTACAAACCCATGTAACAACTGGTTGTGAAATGGTGAATGTAGCCAAGGTAGTACAGTTCCAGTACAGCATGATTAGTGCTGGTTTGGGAAACATTTGAAGCCTTGAGTGACCACATGATGCTTCATGATGATGGCCTATGGTACTATACCCCTTCCAGTTATTGTAACCACAGGACTACACATAGCTTTTATTGCTATAAACCTCAATATTGTGTGTGTGCAAACATATGCACCTCTAAACAATATGCATACCAATCACCATTTGCACAACTGACACATATATCTCTTGTGATGCTATTGAGTGGCTAGGTCATATGACACACATTGGGTATGTGTGATGTTTAAATATGCAGTTGTGTTTTAGCATGCCATGTCATGGATGACACTGGCATGTCCACAATATGATCTACACTCACCATAACTACTGTACATTGGGTATGTGGACGAATGGTATTACATCAATTATACATGCACCACTGATGATGCTGCATGAATACTCATCATGCATGTGCTAAAACTGTGTCCACACTTATTTGCTAAATACACAGAGGCTGTAAACAGCATTAGATACCTATCTGACAAACAGATACACATCCAGCCATGGTATGTAGACCTGTGAGTTATGGTGCACAGTACATTACAGAGTTTGGAATACTTGCACAGCAACATTGTGTCCATGTATGTATTGCATTCCAGGGGGAGGCCAATCACCTAATAAGAAAACACATGCATCAAAGCCATGTATACTGTTAGTAGCAAGGACTGTCTACACTTGCACTGCAGGCTGTTGAGCAACACATGTACTGCATGCTGACATGTGTGATATGACTGTTTTGCTTATGATACTGTACCCCACCATCACCTGCTATTGTGTATGTTCTGAGATTGTTGGTGTTGTGTGTGTGTGTGTGTGTGTGTGTGTCTGCTTTAGGGAGGAGTGTATTTGTGTGCGTGTGCATGTGTGCATGTGCATCTGCGTGTGTGCATGTGTGCATGTGCATGTGTGCATGTGCATGTGTGCATGTGTGTATGCGTGCATGTGTGCATGTGCGCATGTGGTCTGACATCATGTTCAGGTCTTAAAGTGTGTTTTCTGTTTTCCTCTCACAGGTGCTGAGGTGGGGCTGGTTCAGTACAGCAGGGAACCTGATGTCACCGAGACAGACAGTGATCATGAGGATAGGTGTGTTGAGGCATAGGCAGGTTTGTCAGGGTCTGTTGGGCCACCAATTGACAGGACACAAGTCTCCACCCCATCCATACACACAGTCATACTGCCTGTGCATCCATCAACACCATTGCCCTTAGCTGAGGAACAGTGTACAGTTGGCACTGGACAGGACAGTGTGGTATCTATGGCACATGTATCAGGACACAGAAGCCATAGGCAGATGCCCACAGGTTCACATCAGAGCACTGCTGATCATCATGCCCCTGGCAGACATGCCACACCTCTTTCTACCACACGCATGTTCCAAGCTGTCCTGGAGGCACAGGCATGAATGGAGCAGTACACCAGACAGGCACTAAGGGCACAGAGGGCTCATAACACCTCTGTAAATGACAGTGTCTATGACCTAGCAGGTGCCATAAGTAATTACACTGAGGTCATTGATAGACGTTGGGGTGAGACATTGGATGTCCTCCACAATGTCATGTCCATGTGTTAGGACAGTACGGGACGGTTGAGACATTGACATGTACTTATGGCAGCAACATCAGCAGCTGGAGGATGCTGTGGATGTCCAGCAAGTCACAGCCACTCCCGTAGTGCCAGTACCAGTCCCAGCAATGTTGGGGGGGCTGTCCGTAGACCATCCTAGAAGACCATGTGCACGTGGCTCTGGCCAGTCCCAGCAGGGACCTGGATCCAGTGGACATATGTCAACCTCTTTGGATAGTACCCAGTCTGGATTAATACCTGATACTGTCTGTAGCATCCCTTCCAGGCACAGGTTCCGTATCTGTGGCCAGAGACGGTAATCTGTAAAGCTTGCCAGGTACAGTCTGTAGCTGTCTCACAAATCCCCGTATATGGCAGCCACATGTTGGAACTGTGTGCATGCAGACACACACACATAAACCAGAAACCTAGGGCAAACACATACCCACACACATTACATCAACATTGGCCCATAACAATGCTCATGGCCCTCACACACATACTCACACACACATGTCGATTGTATGGCTCAGTGTAGGCCTCTGGCAAACTAACAACACACCCTGTGCATATGATGAAACCTGTGCCACCTCCTGTCATCTGTAACATTGATGCAGGAACAGGCTAACATGGTGCTGATGCACAGGGTGACTTTAATAAAGTATAGCAATGGTCGAATGTGTAGCATGTTGTCAGCAGTAAAGTGTAATGATATCCTTGAAGGTGTAGCTGAGCAGGCATGATGCATTAAAGCTGTAATTAGCAATGTTGTATTATTTCCACCCGTGTTTATTCCAATTGCGTTTTGTTTTCCCATGTGCCACTTGGCTGATGTTGTAGTTGTGTCAGCATGCATTATACAGTTGAGAGTAAGTGTGGGGTGTGTGCAGCACAGGTCTGCAGGTGTACATTCGTGAACATGGTGGAGGTACACTGTCTGCATGTACGTGCATATTGGACACATGGCCAAGGTGACATGCCCTGTATTGGCCAGTATTAACACTCCATACTTTTTATTGGTGGCCAGTATGCATTCTACTACACACATTTTGGAACTTGAGTACGCATGTGTGTGTATGACATGGGTTGACACTGTGGTGTGGGTGATGCTGTTGTTGCTATCTGTCATTGGTTTGCATTACTAAGGTTAACACTGTCCCAGCTGCATAATCCTTTATTAATGCACACACTTCACCTACAGGGTTGTATGGACCGTGCTATCACAAACACAAGCAATTCTCACTTATACAATAAAAGTGCATTAGTCTCATGGACCCCTGCCAATATATTAAATATATAATAGAAGGTGTGAAGTTGTACCAAAAGAGTTACATGCCAAGAAGGGATAACATCTCTGGACAGTATCATTGGGAAATACAATCCCTCAATAAACATACAAGGCAAGCTTCAAAATACAAAATGGTAAGGATTCTAAAGACAACACTAAAGCTTTCTTCAGTGTTGTTCATAATCTACAGGTGAAATATCAAATTGGGTCACAGTTAATGTAAATGGTCACAAAGTACACTTATCTGACTGACATTACCAATTCCTTGTCAGGCAGTTTGAATGTGGATTTCACCACCCTGTCATTACACAAGGGCCACATTTCCAGACCTGAAGAATGTAAAACCTGATGATTCACAGACACTCTAGTTAAAACATCTCTTTAACAAAGTACACACCACAGTGGCAATGGTACTGGACAGTGTCCCTGGCTGTGTCATACACAAGCCGACATATGAAGTCACCACTTCCTAAACGATCTGTCCAGATGCAGCCTCTATACAGGTTACATACTTGTGGCATGAAACACGGTAATGGTGTTCACAGTCCACAAGGGTTGAGCTACAATGTCTTCTTCTTCTTCTCCTTTTGGATGCTCCCATTAGGGGTCACCACAGTACATCATTTCTTCCTGGCCTCTGCATCTTGCACTATCACACCATCCACCTGCATGTCCTCTCTCACCACAGCCATAAACCTCATCTTAGGCATTCCTCTTTTCCTGTTACCTGGTGGCTTCATCCTTTGCATCTATTTCACAATATACTCTGCATCCCTCCTCAGCACATGCACAAACCAACTTAATCCTGCCTATCTGGCATGGTCTACTAACCTTCAAACCTGGCCTGACCCTCTAATATACTTATTCTTAAACCTGTCCACCCTCATCACACACAGTGCAAATGTTAACATAAATTGATTAAGGGTAGAACTGCAACAGGTCCTGGAAACTCTCACCCTATAAGCCAGACCAATGTTATCTGGAAGGCTATGGAGTACAGCATTATGGAACTCATTAACAGAGACATTATGAACCTGTAAACACCGAACTATACCCACTTAGATTCTCTAAAGGCGAGATCATGGCTCCTACACCTTGTAGACTTCAAGCCAGTCAACAAGGCTATAGGTGAGGGAGGGGAGGTCAACACAGCCAAGCTATAGCTCACCAGCAAATCATACCTATACCACATACTGGTATTAGACATAACCTCGACAGACTGACCATAAACGATTTTTATATGATGGCTTGACAACTGACGCACAGATGTAGGACACACAGTAACATTTGCAGCCTCCATGTACTATTCTATGCCAGTAACAAGTGGTATTCACCTGCACTCAGTCCTGGGACCAGTCCTGTTTAGCATATAGCTTTCTTAGGTACAAGCAAACACAGTAGGGTTATGTCTGCCCATGTTTGATGAAAATCCATACTGTGGGCTATAATTTATTCTCCAGATGACACACACATCCTCCAAAAGGGTATCATACAGACAGATACCTGGTGTCAAACTCATGCTGTAAAGCTATAAGCCTAAGAAAGCATAGTTATCCACTTTTAGAAAACAAAGTATCCCCAGAGTACCACATAGGTAGTAGTCACCCAAAATGTGGAACAGGTACTAATGTATACATAGAGCCATGTGTTAAGTCATCTCTCCTTTGATAATCACATTACCGAAGGGTTTTGGAAATCCCTCTGTGGAGCACATAAGCAATAAAGGGTTTGCAAGCAGAGTACCCACCTATGAAATACTTGAGGTCATGTGTATGCATATGGATTTGCCTCACAGCTACCTTACATGTGTAATGCACATACAATTGTCATTGTGATATGTCATACACTAGAAAAATCAAAACCCATGCCACATTGGCCAATGGTGTCACACACCTGGAGCATAGGCACACAGTCAGCAAGTGCAAGATTCAAACTCTTTCCTAACTACATTATGATATTACAGCAGTATGCATTTGCACGACGCACTATACACATTACTGGGATGTCACCTTTCCACAGGTGTATTTGTAGGATGGTGACATCATCAGACTTGACAAAGATGAGTATACCACTTTTAAGGTGTGTGAGTAGTCTCCAAAATGGCTGCTTTGCCCCAAGGGGACACACACACTGAAACACACAGTTGGCAAGTGCAGGATTCAAACCCCTACTTAACTACATTATGATATCACAATAGTACATATTTACACAACGCGCTACACACATTACTAGCGTGCTACTTTTCCACAGGTATATTTGTAGGATGGTGACATCATTGGACTTGACAAAGATGAGTATACCACTTCTAAGGTGTTTCAGTAGTCTCCAAAAAGGTTACTCTTCTTGAGGGAGACACACACACACAGTTGATAAGTACAGGATTCAATCCACTACCTAACTACATTATGATAATGCAGCTGTATGCATTTACACAACATGCTATACACATTAATGGGTTTTTATATTTCCACAGGTATATTTGTAGGATGGTGACATCATCGGACTTGACAAAGATGAGTATACCACTACTAAGGTGTTTGAGTAGTCTCTGAAAAAATTGCTCCTCCCAAGATAGGCACACAGATGGCACATGCAAGATTCAATCCCCTACCTAGCTACATTATGATACAACAGCAGTATACACTTTCACGACATGCTATACACATTACCAAGACTTGACCTTTCCACAGGTATATTTGTAGGATAGTGACATCATCGGACTTGACAAAGATGAGTATACCACTTTTAAGGTGTTTGAGTAGTCTCCAAAAAGGTTGCTCCTCCCCAGGAAGACACACACACACACACACACACACACACACACACACACACACACACACACACACACACACACACACACACACACACACACACACACACACACACAGTTGGCAAGTCAGGTTTTCTTAATCCAAACTAAGTACGTCTTTACACTTTAGAAAGCAATATGGAGTTACAGGGTGCAATACAGACATTACTTGCTGACAGTCTGCACAAGGATTTTTTTCACATTTGCTAACCTCAGCAGGCTTATCATACTAGGTGTATTGTGAGTGTATTGTATGCATAGGCCATGACTATATCATATATGGGTTGATGCACCACATTCTGATACACACACGGTCAAATCTTGAGTAGCATCTTACCTTCACCTACATGATACTGCAATATAACAGAAAGATGATAAACTTCAACAATTGGCTGAGCTTCTGGTGTCATTCAAAGGGAATCCAGTCTCTGTCTGCCTGTGATGACATGATAGACAAGCCTTGTTGCTTCACTGCAGATGGTTTGCACCTGTCGCCCCTATGCTTCTGAATACTGGCCAAAGCTCGTGCTGTCCCTATATTACCTTTTTTTAGGCAAGGCTCAAAGGTTCATAGGTTCATAGGTAGGTACTAGTCTATTGGCCCTGGGGCCTATACAAGGCCAGCCAAAAAGGTACCCTGTCTTTTGCCACCCAAGAAATTTATTTTCCTGTGCCACTATCATGCAGAGACACAGAAGTGATCCCCAGGGTGAATTTCCTATTTCCCATCCAATAATCAAGAGTTTCCTTGAAGAGTGCTAATGAGGAGCTTTGTTTAATATAGATAGGTAGTTTATTCTGGGGTATGTGAAGTCTGTGGGACAGGAATCTATCCCTATGGCATGTTCTGTTTATTGTGGTGACAAGGTTTAGGTCCATAGAGTGTGTAGGTTCATAGGTTCATAGATAGGTACTAGGCTATCTGCCCATGGGCATTTATAAGCCTAGCCAGAATGTGTTGGCTTTCACCTCTCTTTTAAATTAGTTTCCTGGGCCTCTGTCTAGCAGGACCACTGAAGTGATCCAAGAGGTAAATTTACAATTTCCCATCCACTCATCAAGATTCCTCTTGAAGAGAGTCTGCAAGGGGCTCTGCCTAACATCAACCGGGATTCTATTCCAGAGTGAGGGAAGTCTCTGGGACAGGAATCTATCCCTCCAGCATGTCCTGTTTATTGCTTTGTTGAGGTTTAATTCACTGGAGCGTGTGGCTCTAAGAGGTTTGTTTTTCTTGAGGTGGAGCATGTCCATTAATTCCGGGTTGGACATGGCCTTATACATCAGGCATAGATCAGCTCTGAGCAAGCAATAAGCAACTGAGTAGAGCTGGAGTTTCTTTAATCGAGCTGCATAGGGCATCTCTTTGAGGCCCATTATCCTCTTGGTGAAGTGCTTCTGTGGTATTAACAGCTGTTGCATGTGCCAATTAAGGTACATACCAAATGGGGCATTGTACTCTATTATGGGCCTAATGAGTGATGAGTAGAGGGGCACAATGACCTCTCTTGATCTAGAGGTGAACCCTTTCATGATTAGGTGGGCTACATAGAAGGAATATCTAACCACTTTGCCAATGTGATTATCAAAGGAGAGGTTACTATCTACCTGTGTCCCCAGGTCCCTAATTACATTTTCTGTACCTAGTGGATTGCCACCTATGTGGTAATTCATGGGCACTTTGTTTTTTCCAAAGGGGATGACTATGCATTTTTTGGCATTCAGCTTGAGGCCATGGTTTTGACACCAGGTATCTGTCTCTGTAAGACCCTTCTGGAGGATGTCTGTCTCAGCCAGAGAGTTGATTATGGCCCCCAGTTTACAGTCATCTGGGAACTTGGTCAGCCATAGTCCTCCCATGATTGCCTGTACCTCAGAGAAGTATATACTGAACAGGAGGGGTCCCAGGACCAAGACCTGTGGGATGCCACTTGTGACTGGTTTAGAGTCGGACATGGCACCTGCAACTTTGACCATGTGTGTTCTATCCATGAGCCAGTTGGCCATCCATCTCGTGACATAGGGGTTAATGTTCAAGCTGGTAAGCTTGTCTATGATGCCAGAGTGGAAAATGGTGTCAAAGGCCTTAGTGAGGTCCAGGTATTCTGTGTGGACTACTTTCCCTTCATCTATGGCCTTGGTAACTGTTTCATAGAAGTCAACTAGGTTTAGGAGGCAGGATCTGCCTTTAACAAAGCCACATTGGGTAGGGTCCAGTATCTGGAGGTTCCCAATGTCTCTGTTTATGAGTTCCATGATAATTCACTCCATAGCTTTGCAGACCAGGCTGGTCAGGCTTATAGGGCAATAGTTCCCAGGTTCTGTTGTGGCACCACCTTTGTGGAGTGGGATGACTGTTGCTGTACGCCATTCTTTGGGTACATAGCCTGTGGTAAGGTTGAGTCTGAACAGTGAATGTAGGTGAGGGTTTAGTTCCTTTTGGAGCTCATGTAAGACGCAGCTTGGGGCACCATCCAGTCCCATTGATGCTGTGTTCTTAGCTTTGGAGAGGGCTGTTTTTACCTGCATGTCCATGAAGTCTGGGGCTCTGCATTCTTCTGGGATGGACACGGGCCCTTTTGGGGGTGAGGGGGGTGAAGTTTGCACTGAACTTGTCCACCAGGATGTTGGCAATGTCAGTTGGTTCAGTGTATTTTTTGCCATTTTGCAGTAGCTGAAAGCATATCTGAGAGTTGCCACCTAAACGTTTGATATAGCTAAAGAAGACTTTGTGGTTATCTTTATATTCCTTGGCAATTTTTCTTTAGAAACTGGGCTTGGATTATTTTATGAGCGATTGTAGTTTCTTGCTAATAATGATCAGTGATGCCTTTCATTTTTGGAATTTTGCTCTATCATGTGTTAGTTTCCTCCTTCCTGTATAGCTTATTTATGGGTTATTTATAGATTATTTATGGGCAAGGACCACCAGATTGGTTTCTTCTTTTTGGAGGAGTGGTCTTGGTTTTGATTGGGATGGCTCGATCCATGCATCCCTGTAGATGCTCATAGAATGCACTTGTAAAGGATTCTGCAGATTGAATAGCATTATCCTGTAGCAAGGGGGCTTTGAAACTTTCCACTTAGGTCTTGAGAAGTGTGAAGTTTGCTTTTGAAAAGTTTTTCACAGTGGTTTTGTTGACTGGGGGGGTCGGGATGTGGATGTCCAGTGCGATTACTTCATGATCTGATATTACCAGGGAGGGGTTTACCTCTGGTGTGGAACACTGATCCTCCATGTTGGTGATGATCAGGTCCAGTATGTTGTCACTTCTAGTGGGCATGGTGACCAGCTGTTCCAGGCCGTTTGAGTTTATAAACTCTAGGAAGCATTGGGCAAAGGAATTTGTACTCAAGTAATTCTCCCAGTCAATGTTTGGGTAGTTGAAATCTCCTCATATCATGTTTTTTTGGTAGGACCTTTATATTTCCCAGTGTTCTCAGGAATACTGAGTAAGGCTCCTGAGACAAGGTATGTGATCTATAGCAGGCTACGATCTGATAAGCAGCTTTGCCCAATGTTAGTTGCATTTGCATGGTCTCCAAAGCCTCGTGCTGTGCCACTAACCTGAAGGTGTGGGTATCCTTTATGAAAATGGATACACCCCCTCCTTTTGTATTTCCATCTGGGTTTTGGGGTCGACGCTCAGAGGGACTGGGATTTCTTTAAGTGGAGCATGTCCAACAGCTCTGTGTTTGACATAGCTTTGTATGTTAGGCAGAGATCACCTCTGAGTAGGCGATATGCGACAGAGTAAAGCTGTAGTGTTGTATGTATGTATGTTGTCACTTCTAGTGGGCATGGTGACCAGCTGTTCCAGGCCGTTTGAGTTTATAAACTTTAGGAAGCATTGGGCAAAGGAATTTGTACTCAAGTAATTCTCCCAGTCAATGTTTGGGTAGTTGAAATCTCCTCATATCATGTTTTTTTGGTAGGACCTTTATATTTCCCAGTGTTCTCAGGAATACTGAGTGAGGGTCCTGAGACAAGGTATGTGATCTATAGCAGGCTACGATCTGATAAGCAGCTTTGCCCAATGTTAGTTGCACTTGCATGGTCTCCAAAGCCTCGTGCTGTGCCACTAACCTGAAGGTGTGGGTATCCTTTATGAAAATGGATACACCCCCTCCTTTTGTATTTCCATCTGGGTTTTGGGGTCGACGCTCAGAGGGACTGGGATTTCTTTAAGTGGAGCATGTCCAACAGCTCTGTGTTTGACATAGCTTTGTATGTTAGGCAGAGATCACCTCTGAGTAGGCGATATGCGACAGAGTAAAGCTGTAGTGTTTTGAGACGGTCTGTGTATGGCATGTATTTGAGGCCACTAATCCTCTTTGTGAGGTATTTCTGAAGGCTTTCCAGTTGTTGTAGATGTCTTGTGAGGTACATAGCAAAAGGGGCATTGTACTCTATAATGGATCTAATGAGTGATGAGTAGAGGGGAACAATTACCTCTTTTATTCTGCATGAGACACCTTTTGTGATGAAGTGTGCCACGTAGAAGGATTTCCTGAGTACTGTGGCGATGTGATTATCAAAGGAGAGTCTACTGTCCACCTGTGTCCCAAGGTCTCTTATCACACTTTTGGTGTTAAGTACACTGCCACCTATGTTGTAGTTCATGGGTACAGTGTTTTTATGAAAGGGGATGACAATGCACTTTTTGGCATTGAGCTTGAGGCCATGGCTTTGACACCAGGCATCTGTCTCAGTGAGGCGCTTTTGTAGGATGTCCACATTGTTAGTAGTCTCGATTATGGCTCCTAGTTTGCAGTCATCTGGGAACTTCATTAGCCAGAGACCTTCCATGTTAACCTGTACATCAGGGAAGTAGATACCAAACAGGACAGGACCTAGGACTGAACCCTGTGGTACTCCACTTGTCACTGGTACAAAGTCGGACTTGGTGTCTGCTACTTTCACAGTGTGGGTTGTGTCAGTCAGCCAGTTGGCAACCCATCTTGTGACATAGGGATTTATACCTAGTTTAGTAGGTTTATTCATAATTCCAGACTGGAGGATGGTGTCAAAAGCTGTTTCAAGATCTAGATAGGCTGTGTGAACCACCTTACCCTTGTCTACGGCTTTGGTGACTGCTTCAAAGAAGTCTATCAGGTTTAAGAGACATGATCTGCCTTTTACAAACCCAAAATGGTTGTGGTCCAGAGTTTGGAGATTACCAATGTCTTTGTCTATAAGTTCCATAATGATAAGTTCCATGGCCTTGCAGACCAGGCTCATCAAGCTAATGGGGCGCTAGTTCCTGAGGTCCGTGGTGGCTCCCCCCTTGTGTAGTGGGATGACTGTCACTGTGCACCATTCAGCAGACACAAAGCCTGAGGAGAGGCTATGATTGAACATGGTACATAGGTGTGGTGCCAGTTCGTTCTGTAGTTTGTGTCGAACGCAGACTGGGATGTAATCTGGTCCCATGGATGCTGTGTTCCTGGCTTTGGAGAGTGGTTTTTAGCTTTGCAGCCATGATGACAGCAACTTTGCATTCTTCCAGTATAGAGATGTGCTCTTTCATGGGTGAGAGGGGGGTAAAGTTAGCACTGACCCTATCTGCCAGGCTGTTGGCAATATCAGTTGGGTCTGTATATTTAGTGCCATTGTGCTGTAACTCAGAGCAGATCTGAGTGTTGCCATTGAAATTCTTGACATAGCTATAGAATGCTTTGTGGTTGTCTTTAGAATCAGTGTCAACCTTGTTTTCATAACTAGCTTTGGAGTATTTTATCAGGGATCGCAGCTTCTTCCTGAGGCTGACCAGGGAGCTCCTCCACTCATGGGATTTTACCCTCTTTTGCAACAGTTTATTCCATCCATCTGCATGGGTGTCCTGAAGTTCAGCACTTCTGTCTTAAGTTGGCTTTGGAGACATTTTTTAACATGGTTTCCTTAATGGGGGTGGGTCCAGAATGTGGATATGTAGGGTAATTAGCTTATGGTCAGATGGGACCAATGAGGCATTGACGTCAGGTGTGGAACAGGACAAACCAAACCCCATTGCCAACACAAATAACCAAAAAGTGAGCTAAATGATACTCATTGTCAAAGGCACATCTCAGTATGGAGAATATTGATATCTGTGCAAGTAACAGAAACCTTGTTCAAGGCTCCAGAGAGCACACCAGCACTACCAGGATACTACTCATTCCATACCTTCCAGCATCAGAACCTGGATCATAGCACATAGGGTGAGGATGTATCCATATTCATCAAGGATACCTACACCTCTCTCTACATCCTCTCTACAGGTTATGTATCCATAGAATGTTGCACAGCAACGTTCTTCCCACTCCACAGGGGTGGGGCCACAAAAAACCCTTGGCGTTCATGCTCTATGAGCCTGATGAGTCTGATCTTTAAGGCAATGGAGCCAATCATAATGGAAGTCAACAATAAAGCGATTGTGAACCTTCACACAGTTGAGCACACCCAGTTTGGCATCATTATATGCAGATCACACCTCCTGAACTGGGTGGATTTCTTTGAGACCGTTACCCAGGCTACAGATGATTGAAATGAGCTCAACACAGCTTACCTATACCTCACTACAGCCTTTGACACCATTCCCTAGTCAGGTATCATAGATGAACTCACCAACCTGGGCATGAATCCATACATCACAAGATGGATTGCAAACTGGCTCACAGATAGATTCCACAAATTAAGAGTTGCTGGCTACTGTCAGACTCTACACCGGTAACAACTGGTGGCCCCCAAGGTTCAGTCCCGGGGTGGTATAGACTTCTCAAATGTACATGCCAACACAGGAGGGTTGTGGTTGACTAAGTTTGCTCAGGACTGTAAAGTGTTTGCCATAATATATTCCCCTTATGACAAGAATATTCTCCAGAAGGGACTCTATGAGACAGATGTCTGGTGTCAGAATCATGGCCTCAAGCTCAATGTGGAGGAATGCATAGTGCAATACAGTGTTTTGTTTTACTTGGAACAAATGATAAGCTAGTAATGTCACTGAGGAACAAATGATGATTATTATTGTAGCAGGGACTCAGCCTCAAGGGAAGGTGAACAATGAAAGAACACCAAATGACAGGAATCATCTAGGAATGTCAGTGTTCTCACTATCAAATGATGATGTAAGATAAACATCATAATAACAAGCAATGGAAGAAAATAAATATATAAAATAAAAAACTACATGCAGTTAGAACTGCATCTATCTATTACTTTAATATGCCAGTTTAATGATGTTTTAATCAACTGCCATCTGGTATAAATACTAGAAGTACTTATAACAACAGTAGAGCAGCACAATGAAATGGTTCAAAATAAAGATGTGTGTGTGTAACATTTTTTAATATATATATATATATATATATATCTTTCCCATTTCCCTCTCCTGTTTTTATACACACACACACACACACACACACACACACACACACACACACACACACACACACACACACACACACACACACACACACACACACACACACATCTTTGCACTTGTTTTTTTCTTTTAGCTTATCTTATGACTAGCCCTTACGGCAATTTGCTGTCATCTTTTTTTCAGCATTTCACATTGAATTTAGTCTCCCTACCATCTGTTTCCTTATAAATTCTAGTAATATAACAAAAATGCAGAACTAGATGCTTACATTGCCATTTAATATGCAAGTACACTGATCAATAGCCAGAGATACAATGACATTGTACTTGCTGAGCTCAGGAGTAAACAGGACCAGTCACAATAAAAATACAAACTATGTATATAATGCTGCTCTAATCACTGTCATTGAATATGTTAAGTGCTGTTGGATTAATGCGTTCATTGTAGTTTATATAAAAATATAAATATATTGCTTGTTACTTATATTATAACTTAGATCTGATGATGCTCTATAAAGGACAAAGCCTTCATTCCTTGGTTTTATTTAATAGCCTTCTTTCGGCTTTTCCCGGTTAGGGGTCGCCACAGCGGAACTCCGGTCCACTAACGATTGGCAGTAGATTTTTATGTGCTGGTTTGCCGGGCCTAATGCACAACCTTCAATAAAGGAATGCCCATTTACACATGTCAACAAACAGAAGACACTCTAACTGAGAATCGAACGTGCAACATCTAACTGTGATGCGACAGCACTACCGTAGCACCACTAAACCATGCAAAGTGATCTTTGACATGGATCTTAATTAGAAGTTATGACAACAGTCTGTTTCAGTAATTTCTGCTGATATCATTACTGTACAAGTAGTTTTCCCATTTTCCCTTTTCATTGTTCTTCCTTACGGGAAATGTATACTACCCTTAAAGCTGGAAAACTACATTTCCTTGATACTAGGTTAACTCTCTCTCTCACTCTGTATATATATATATATATATATATATATATATATATATTGCACAGGCTTATTGGCTGAATGTACCAGTAAAGAATTAAAATATAAAAAGAAAAAGACATGGGCATTCAGAAACCATCTAGAAGAAACACTGGTATGTCTTTAAGGAGTCATTTGCTTATATCCCAGGGGCCTCCACTACACAGGTTTAAGATATGACATTGTGAAGACTGTAGCTTGGTCCTGCTTGGAGTTTATTTACATATATATATATATATATATATAATATATATATATATATATATATATATATATATATATATATATATATATATATATATATATATATGATAACTATAGATATATGCATATATAGCTATACATAAACATGTAGATAAAGGCATGGCTATAGATATATTTGTGTGTGTGTTTTATGTATGCATTTATATGTTCACATATAGGTTCATAAGTAAGTACTAAGCTAGCGACCCTTTGGCCTACACAAGCCTAGCCAAATGAGGTTCCCTGGCTTTCGCCACCCAAGAAAATTATTTTCCTGTGCCCCTGTCAAGCAGAGCCACAGCAGTGATCCCCAGGGTGAATTTCCTATTGCCCATCCAATTGTCAAGATTTCTCTTAAAGAGGGCTAATGAGGATCTTTGATTGTCATGAATGGGCAGCCTGTTCCAGAGCAAGGGAAGTCTCTGGGACAAGGCTCTATCCCTCCAGCATGTTCTGTTTATTTTGGTGACAAGGTTTGGGTCCCTGGAGCATGTGGCTCAGAGTGACTGGGACTTCTTTTAGTGTAGCATGTCCATCAGGTCTGGGTTAGACATGGCTTTGTATGTTAGGCAGAGGTCACCTCAGAGTAGGCAATATGCGACAGAGTAGAGCTGGAGTTTTTTGAGATGGTCGGCGTATGGCATCTGTTTGAGGCCAGTAATCCTCTTAGTGAGGTATTTCTGTGGCCTTTCCAGCTGTTGCAGATGTCGTGCGAGGTACATGCCAAATGGGGAGCTGTACTCTATGATGGGCCTAATAAGGGATGAGTAGAGAGGAATGATGACCTCTCTTTTTCTGGAGGAGAACCCCTTTGTGATGAAGTGTGCCACACAGAAGGATTTCCTGACTATTGTGGCAATGTGATTATCAAAGGGGAGACTACTTTCCACCTGTGTCCTGATGTCTCTTATCACACTTTTGGTGTTTAGTAGGCTATCACCTATGTGGTAGTTCATGGGTATGGTATTTTTCTCAAAGGGGATGACAATGCACTTCTTGGCATTGAGCTTTAGGCCATGACTTTGACACCAAGCATCAGTCTCTGTGAGGCCTCTTTGTAGAATGTCCACATCCTTAGGTGAATTGATTATGGCTCCTAGTTTGCAGTTGTCTGTGAATTTCATTAGCCAGAGATCACCTGTATTAGCCTGGACTTCAGAGAAGTAGATACCGAACAGGCAAGGACCCAGGACAGAACCCTGTGGTACTCTGCTTGTCACTGGTCTGAAGTTGGATTTGGAGTTGGCTAGTTTCACTGTGTCGGTTCTATCAGTGAGCCAGTTGGTCACCCATCTTGTGACATAGGGATTTAAGCCTAGTCCAGTGAGTTTATCTATAATTCCTGAATAGAGGATGGTGTTGAAAGCCTTGGCGAGGTCAAAATAGGCTGTGTGCACCACCTTACCCTCGTCTATGGCTCTTGTGACTGCTTTGAAGAAGTTAATCAGGTTTAGGAGGCATGATCTACCTTTTACAAACCCAGACAGAGTGGGGTCTAGAGTTTGGAGGTTACCTATGTCTTTGTTTATAAGCTCTAGGATGATGCATTCCATAGCCTTGCAGACAAGGCTTGTCAGACTAATGGGGTGGTAGTTCCTGGGGTCTGTGGTGGCACCCTCTTTGTGGAGTGGGATAACTGTTGCTATGTGCCATTGTATAGGCACAAAGTCTGAAGTGAGGCTATGATTGAACATGGTACTTAGGTGGGGTGCCAGTTCGTTCTGTAGTTTATGCAGAATGCAACCTGGGATGTCATTCGGTACCATGGATGATGTGTTCTTGGCTTTGGAGAGTGTGGTCTTTACCTGTGCGGCTGTGATTTCAGGGAATTTGCAATCATCCTGTATGGGAATGGGACCTTTGAGGTGGTGGGGGGCGATGTTAGCACTGAACCTATCTGCCAGGATGTTGGCAATATCAGTTGGTTTGGTAAATATAGTGCCATTGTGCTGTAGTTCAGAGCAGATCTGAGTGTTGCCATTGAGATTCTTGACATAGTTGTAGAAGGCTTTGTGATTGTCTTTAGAATCCATGGTGATTTTATTTTTGTAACTAGCTTTGGAGTATTTTATGATGGGATCTCAACTTCTTGCTGATGCTGACCAGGGAGTTCCTGCAGTCCTGGGATTTTATTCTTTCTTGCAAAAGTGTATTCCTTCTGTTGTAGAGCTTGTTTATGGCAGGGGACCACCAGATTGGCTTCCTTTTTTGGAGGGTAGTGTCTTAGTTCTGTTGGAGATGGCACGGTCCATGCACTCGAGTATGTGCTTGTACAGTGCATTTGTATAGGATTCAGCAGTCGTACCTCTATTTTCCATCTGTATGGGTGTCATGAAGCTTACCGCATCTGACTTAAAAAGTATGAAGTTGGCTTTGAAGAAGTTTTTTACAGTTGTTTCCTTAATGGGGAGGGGGGGACAGGATATAGATGTCTAGGGTGATTAGCTTATGGTTGGACCTGACCAGAGAGGAGTTGACCACTGGCATGGGGCATCTGTTGCCCATATTGGTAATGACTAGGTCCAGGATGTTGCTAACCCTGGTAGGGGTATGGACAGCTTGTCCAGGGCTTTGGAATTGATTAGTTCCAGAAAACATTGGGCAAATGAGTTAGTACATAAGTAGTTTTTCCCAGTTGATGGAGGGGTAGATAAAATCTCCTACTATTAGATACTGAGCTGTACCTTGATGTTATCCAGTACTCCTGGGGCATGGTGGGGGATATGTAACACGCTACAACCTGAATTGCAGTCTTGCCCAGTGTTAATTGTACTTGGATAATTTTGGAGGCATTATGTTGAGCAACTAGGCTAGAGGTGTGGATATTCTTTATGAATATAGACACACCTCCTCATTTAGTATTTTGGTCCAGGTTAGGTGGCCGAAAGGTGTGGTAAGAATTGTAGCCTGGTAATGCAGGGGTACTTTCTGGGGCCTTAAACTAGGTCTCTATCACTGCACAGATGTCGATGTTCTCTATCTTAAAGAGATCCTTGAGTGTGTGCATTTTGAGGTTTAGACTTCTAGGACTGAGTAGCATTACCCTTAGATTTCGCTTATTTATGTCTACTATGGTGGTGCATTTGATGTTTGAATCTTGCCTAAAAAGGCACTATAGGGGCGGCAAGAGCCTTAGCCAGTACCCAGAATCCCAGCAGTGACAGGTGCAGGCCATTTCTGGTAAAGCATTGTGGCCTGTTGCTCATGTCATCCTAGGCAGACAAATACTGGATCCCCTTTAAATGACAGCAGAAACTTAACCAATTGTTGAAGTCAATCATTTTGTCCTTGTACTGTGTTATCATTCCAAGCAATGGCAGGATGCTACTCAGGGCTAGTGTAATACCTGCCTGGGCCACATGGTCAGAGACCTCCTCCATGTCTCTTTTCATGTAGTCCAGGGAGGTACATCTCAGGTCATTCACTCCAACATGGACAATGACAGAGTCATGCTTGTACTTGTTGTGGAGTGTCCTGAGTGCATGTATTATATGGCAGATCGTGGCACCCGACAGGCAGCTGACAGTAACTTTCTCCTTGTTTAGCCTGGTGAGAGGGATGTCAGTGTACCTGACTATAGAGTCACCAATGACTAGTGTGTTGGGTATGTTGTTTTGCCTTATGGGCTGAGGTTGTGTGGCACACTGATTTTGTGGGCTATGTGTTGTTTGGGTAGTATTGGGGGGTGGAGTTTGCTTGCGATTCAGCTTTGGGGGTCTCTGTTGTTGGGGCAGATTTTTATTGAGAGTCTTCGCAAATTTAGGTGTGTGTTTTGTGTTGCTATGTGTGGGTTTGGGTGGTGCTGGTTTTGATGGACTATGTGTTGAGTGTGGTGTGGTGTTATCCTTCTGCTCTTAACTGTATAGTCCAGTCTTGACTGGAGAGAGCTTGGCTTTCAGTTTGGCTATATAAGTGCATCTTTTACAGGTTGTAGTGTTGGGTGGTAGGAGAAGTTTGTCAATGTACATGAGGCAATTGCTACATTGCCCCAAGATGCCCAGATTCATCAGGTTGACAGGAGAAAACACCGGGAGCTGACCCTTGGACATGCCTGGTTATTGCTTATTTATTTAATTACTGGGAGCTGATTTCATCTTGATTAGTGAGGAAAACTGAGTGCTGCAGTAATTTGTAGATTATTTAGTGCTTGCAGTGAGATTTGGAAATGCTGAGTACAAGGAACAGTCTGAGTGCTCAAACTAGAAAACTGGCTAGTTCAAGGGAACAGAAACAGATTTGAGTGTTAAAACTAGAAGACTGGCTAGTTTAAGAGAACAGGAACAGTTTAGAGTGTTAAAACTAGGAGGAGACTGGCTAGTTCTAAGGGAAAATTTGAAGAACAGACTTTCTGGTTCTGGGAATAGTTTAACCACAGTTAAACACTGCTGCATGATGCGCAAAACCACACAAACACTGTTTTTTTAAACAGAAATTTGAAAGGAATAGAAATAGCCCAAAAACAGCCAATAAAACTACAGATTCTGAACTGAAACCACTCCTCCAGGTGACAGATAGGCTGTTTCAAAGCTCACCACTCTCACTGATGAACAGAGATGCTTCCCTCTATCTTAGAAAGGTGTGGGAAACACAGAACTTACAAACAGCCCAGAATTCAGAAAAATCTGAAAACCCGACTCCACTAGCTCTAGAAAGGTGGGAAACAAGTACAGAGATAGGATTTTTTTTAAAGTTAAAGCAGATACAATAAAAAAAGTCTTTTAAAGCAGAAAAAATGCTATTGCACTTGAGTGTGTAGCCCTTTACAATTAAACAGATGTAAAAACACTTCAAAATGATCAATTAATGTGCAACAGTATAAGAATTAAAAAAACAGTTCAAATAAGTAGCAAAGTTAATAAAAAATGATTGGAATAATGCGTCTAGCAGAAATAAGCAATAAAGGCAAATTTTGAGAGAAAAATCGCCAAGGACTCTAAAGACAATCATAAGGCCTTCTTTAGCTATGTTAGAAACCTAGGAGGAAACTCCCAGATATGCTCAGAATTAGTTCAAAATGATGTGAAAATTACTGAACCTACACACATTGCTAACATACTGGCTGACAGGTTCAGTGCAAACTCCCCCAAAGGAGAGATATCTATTCCAGAGGATTGTAGCCCCAAACATCTCCAACGCCCAGGTGAGAACTGCCCTCACTAAGGCAAAAACACAGCATCCATGGGACCGGATGGTGTCCCCGGCTGTGTGCTTCATGAACTCAACGAGGAATTAAACCCACAGTTAGGACAGCTGTTTAATCTTAGCCTCACCTCAGGATACGCACTCCAAGGAGTGGCGCACGGCGACTGTGGTCCCACTTCATAAGGGCGGTGCCTCCACAGACCCTGGAAATTACCGCCCCATTAGCTTGACAAGCCTTATCTGCAAAGCCATGGAGAGGATCATAATGGAACTCATAAATAAAGACATAGGGAACTTGCAGACTTTGGATCCAACCCAGTTTGGCTTTGTCAAAGGCAGATCCTGCCTCTTAAACTTGGTTGACTTTTTCGAGACAGTCACCAAGGCCATTGATGAGGAAAGGCAGTCCATACAGCCTACCTCGACCTGGCAAAGGCCTTCGACACAATACCCCACTCAGGTATCATCGAAAAACTCATCAGCTTGAATGTAAACCCATACATCACAAGATGGGCTGCAAACTGGCTAAGCGACATAACCCACAGGGTCAGAGTTGCTGGAGCCATGTCAGACTCAAAGCCTGTCACAAGTGGTGTCCCACAGGGCTCAGTCCTGGGTCCACTCTTGTTCGGCATCTACTTTTCTGAAGTACAAGCAAACACAGGAGGGTTATGGCTGACAAAGTTTGCAGATGACTGCAAACTGCGCCATAGTCGAAAACACATCTGACACAGATATCCTCCAGAAGGGCCTCACAGAAACGGATAACTGGTGCCAGAGCCATGGCCTGAAGTTAAACGCAAAAAAATGCATAGTCATACCCTTCGGGAAAAACAAGGATACCCCTAGCTACCATATAGGTGACAATCCACTGAGCACAGAAAAGTCATCAGGGATCTGGGGACCCAAGTTGACAGTAGTCTTTCGATTGACACTCATGTTGCTAAAGTAGTTAGGAAAACCTTCTATATCGCCCACCTGATCATGAAGGGATTCACATCTAGATCAAGGGAGGTCATCGTCCCCCTGTACTCATCACTCATTAGACCTATGATTGAGTACAATGCCCCGTTCGGAATGTACCTGACCAGACACCTGATGCAGCTTGAAAGGCCCCAAAAGTTCCTCACCAAAAGGATAAAGGGTCCCAAAATATGTCTTATGCTGCCCGACTGAAAGAACTCCAGCTTTATTCAGTCTCATACCACTTGCTCAGAGGTGACCTGTGCCTGACATATAAGGCCATGTCAAACCCAGATTTGATGAATATGCTTCACCTCAAAAATCTAGATCCCTCAGAACCACAAGGGCGGAGACTTAAACCTTGACACGGTTATAAATAGAACGTGCTGGAGGGACAGATTCATCACCCAGAGACTCCCTATGCTGTGGAACAAAATCCCGGTACATGTGAGGCAGAGCACCTCGCTGGCCTTGTTCAAGAGGAATCTTGACCAATGGATGGGAGATCGCAGATATACCCCAGGGATTACTTCAGTGTCACTGCTTGACAGAGGCACAGAAAAATGATAGGCATAGTTTTTATTCAAACTAAAGGGGTGGCGAAAGCCACATAACTATGGGCTAGGCTTATAAATGCCCTTGGGCAGATAGCCTAGTATGAACCTATGAACCTATGAACCTATGAAAAGCAAAACAGGGGTACTTAATCCACTCAAAGTCTCCATTTTCTCTCTCTGCTGCTGTAGGATTCTGCAGGACACCCAGGCAGGCTCTTGCTGAGGTAATACATGGACAAAAAAAACATGCAAACATGGGTTTTTAAACCAAAGGATGAAAATAATAGGAATAGCCCCAAACAGCCAATAAAACTACAGATTCTGAGCTGAAACCAATCCTCCAGGTGACAAATAGGCTGGCTCAAAGCTCACCACTCTCAGTGATGAACAGAGAAGCTTCCCTCCATCTTAGAAAGGTCTGGGCAACACAAAACTTACAAACAGCCCAGAATTCAGCAAAGTCTGAATACCGGACTCAACTAGCTCTAGAAAGGTGGGAAACAAGTACAGAGATAGGATTTTGGGAGGAGGTTTTTTTTTTTCAAATGTTAAAGCAGATACAATGAAAAAACACTTTTAAAGCAGAAAAAAGGCTATCACACTTGACTGTGTAGCCCTTTACAATTAAACAAATGAAAAAACACTTCCAAATGACCAATTAAAGTGCAACAGTATAAGAATTAAAAAAAACAGTTCAAATACGTAGCAAAGTTAATAAAAAATGTTCGGAGTAATATGGCTAAGAGAAATAAGCAAAACATGGGTACTTAATCCACTCAAAGTCTCCCTTTTTCCTCTCTATTGCTGTAGGATACCTAGGCAGGCTCTTGCTGAGGTAATACAAGCCTAAACAGTTCTTGAACCCAGGACCCTGCACACCATAGTCAAAGCAATTTATCAGCAAGCCACCTCAGCTGTTTTAACAGTCACCTAGTTTATTATGAATTAATATGGACATTAAGTTATTTACCTCTGAGTTTATTCATGTACTATATCTGCAAATACTGGGAAACTGAATTCTGCTTGAAGACAATGTCATTTGTTGTGACCTTATAATCTGTGACAGTAGTCACCTGTGATATCAAATCAGTGGTCTATGTTCGTAGCTGAAGAAAAACTAGCACAAATAGCCAAACTGGTCAGGATCAAGGAGTTAAGTTTTCGTACAGAACACTCTAAATTGTAATTAATATTGAGAAGAATAGGGTAGAAAGGCTGAAATATGTTCAGAAAGTATGGTTTGTGAAACGTCTCGAGTTCAGAAACTGATGTGATCTTTGTATGAATGAGTTTGTAAATGATTGCACAACAGCATTATTCTTTGGGTAAACAACATGTGAAAGAAATGCCATGCTTTTAACTGCATTAATAGCAACTTAATATGAAAATCAAATCCATTGTTTGGTCATGAATATATAGATCATTCCTCAAAATGGTAAAATGGAATGAACTACTTAAAGGTGACAATTTCTTCCCATGCTGCATATTTCTGCATCAGCTATGGGTTACCACTGATCTTGCTCACTGCTGTGTTATATTGTGGTTTTGACAGCAGAGGGAGCCCAACACCACAGTATAAAATCTTAAACCCCAAAGGAGCACTTTTCTGTATAATAAATTCAACATTGTGTCTGCATTCATTTTAAGTATTTTTGAACAGTTATTGGTCTTAGAAATGTATGTTTTTAATAAAGATTTTCCTTTTTCTTTCATTAAATGATTTAATGACTTAATGGTGTGGGGACTTGTCAGCCTGACTTGCCATTATTTCAAGATGCATGTAGACACAAAAGCTCTCATTCTATTATATTTTGAGGGAATTTCCTCTGTTTTCAAATGCATCCACGATGACTGGAGTATGTGCATTAGTTTCTAAGGCTTGTTACTAATTTATTTTAAGAGTTATATTCGAGTGTATGTGCAGAAAGGTAAATGATTCCGAATATGGCTATTAACAAAGGGAAAGGTGAAACAGTTTGTGTTCATGGAATACTACAGTGTTTTGCATTGCTTCATGTATGGCTCCTTGCCTTTAGTCATTATTAGAAGAAGAAAGTATTCTGGAGCAAAGTATTATTGACACATTATAGGACTACCACCTATCCCTCTTTGTGAGGGACAGTCCCTCTTTGGGCCCTTGTTTCCTGTGGGGGAAAAAAACCAAAAAATGGCAAATGTTCAGACATTTTAGGACAACAATATTTCCAAAGTTTTCCGTAATAGATGCATAAAACAGTTATTTGTATCTGAAACACTTAATGTTATATGAAATAGCATAAGTAACTCGGATACTACAAGAATAAGCTTTTATTTTGGCAAAACAAAGTAAAGTTTTCTCTTTTGCACTGGCTGTGGGTATGTTTTTTCGTGCAAAATCTCACATTTCTATAAAATATCTCACATTGGGCATTTGAAAAGGCAGCAACCCTATTTAACTATCCTTTGTTAAACTGACTAGTTCTGGTAGGCTATTAGCCTCATTTCAGGGGAGACTTCAAGTGGTATTTATACTACTAGCAGAAATGTGACTAATGCTTCAGGGAACTTCCCCTTTTCTTTTTGATAGGTGTCATGAGATCTTTTACATCCACCATCAACTTAAGCAGCTGGGGCCTCAGTGTAACATTTCATCTGAAGGACAACACACTCAGGAGTGTAACACCCACTTTATGCTGTACAGGAATAGATCTACCTACTGTGGGAACAGAACCCACAAGCTTTATGTACCAAATGTGAATACAGTGTCTGTTGAACCACTGACGCTGCTAGTTAAGTGCACCAAGTGTGCAATTTGCTTCAATTATATACTAAGTTTGGGATTGCTGTAACTTCAGGAATACCCAATCCTCTAACATATAGTGATCTCATAGTTAGTACACACATGTAGCAGTGGTGTAGGGGGCAGGGTGGACTACCACCTTGCAAAAAATACTTTTTAATTTTCTTTAGCTAGGTTTGATGTTCCCTGTCTTTCCTGTCTTTCTTTCTTTCTTTCTTTCTTGCTGCTTAATGTTTGCAGATTTTAGTGCCAAGCAATTGTGCTGAAATCTTTCATGAAAACAGATACAAAATGAATATTTGAATACTGACTTTCATAGTATGATATCATTCCATACAAAATATTTCTAACTAAAAATTAAACAACACAAAGTAACAAGAGTGTGGGTCACATGGTAGATTGAACCATATTTCACAAGCATTATAAAAGACCACAGCTGGGTGACTTAAACACATGAAAATTGAGCAAATCTCTATTTTCTGCACCCTAGACTGGTTATATAAAGGCTATGTGTGTAAAACTCATATCATTAGTACATAAGCTGTATTTATGAACTCCCATATATTATTGAAATTATTATAGTTGTGTAACACATCCTGGTCTAAGAAGCTAAGAGATTTCTTGGTGTAAGATCAGGTTTCATTTAAATGTAGTTTGTTAGACAAAAATACAATAATCTCTTTGTATAAGCCTAGAAATGCAGCCATATTAAAGCAGATGTATACATTTTACATACAGATTCAATAAGAAAGGTATGTTTCAGCAACCTTCAGTCAAGAATACTGTTAAGAATAAAATGTGCTAACAAAATATGCTGTCCATTAAGTACAAACAGGCTTTGGAACCAAAGTTAAAGAGGTATGTATACATTTGCACGGTTTTGTATTATTACGAGATACTTCAGACACAGTGAGTTAGTTTGTTTGGACTGATAAGCAGTGCAGTCCACTGACGTTTAGTACAGACATTTGAGAGTGAGTACAGAAGTCAGTCTAATGTATAAAAGAGGGATTATTTGAAAGAAATATTTTTCTCACCAGCAAGTCTTTCTTATGCCGTGGTGTAAATTTATTTCCTTTGGGTAGGTGTTTAAGCTGTTGCTTGTTTTGTGGATATGCAGGAGATTATATAGGACTGGATGCTTTGAGGCTTTGTAGGCAAGGCAAAGGTCCTCACTCTTCAAGAGTCTATAGGGATACATGGTGATCAAATGATCAGTGCATTGCCAATGAAATTGCCAGGTCCTAATAACTGTCAAATTTCAAAAGTGCACAGGTCCTTAATAACTGTGTCACTTATTACAGAGATATCATCTGCATGGCAAGTGCATGGGTGCCCATGTTTGTCAAAATATGCAAAACTACATTTCTTGGCATTTCAATTATAATAATTAAATTATTATAATTTAAATGAATTATGTCTTGGTCTTGGCATAATTTATTTGTATGCATGGGACCATCCTGAAGAATCTAGAAGTTAGCTGGAAAGTTTATGACAGCTCTGAGTTTGTAGGCATCCACAGAGTTGGCCACCCAAAGGCACATGACACTTGCATTGACATCAAAAAAGTAAATACTAAAGAGAAGTGGCCAAAGGATAGAGTTTTAAAGAATACCACCAGTAATTGCCCTTTTTGTTGAGTTAGTGTTCCCTAGAGTGATAGACTGGGTTTTGCCAGTAAGTCAATTTGCTATCCAGTGGGTAACATAAGGGTTTATATTTAGTACAGACCTCTCAACTATCCCTGTTTTGGAGAAGAGTTCCTATTTTCAAGCCTGATTTACTCCTGAGCATGAGTTACCTATTTTGGAGGTATATCCCTATTTTCAGGCTTAATTTACCCCTTCACACAATTTTCTGAACCCCCCATCACATATAATTTTTGAACTTGTCTAGTAAATGGAAAACCACACTACATAGCCAACATATTAAATGCACTGATAATTTTAAAGAAATAGGACACACATCTTGCATCTTCCTTTTCTGAAGCAAAAATAAATAACCTTGTATGGTAAATTTTTGCAATATAGTTCATTAAAATCTACAGACTTTACACTGTCTTTTTGATAATATACTTATATTTTCCATCATTTTTGTTACTCTCTGTTTTCTAAATGTATTTTTAAGTAGTATTCCACATTCCTTCTGGAAGCAGGAATAGTTGAATTATATTTGGTATTAAAGTTTTATGTTAATTAGATGTCTGAATTTTCATCTGGATGCTCCTATTTAGCTCAGGCCTTTGTTCCTATTTTCAGTGTTTGCAAGTTGAAAGAATGGTTTAGTTTCATTAACTTTCCAATGATTCCTGAATATGGTATGGTTTCAAAGGCTGTGGCCAGGTTGAATTAAACAGTGTGAGCTGATTTGCCTGGATTAAATGTATCAGTGATTTGTTCAAAGAAGTATACTAAGTTTAGAAGGCAAGATGTACCTTCAGTGAACCCAGACTGGTTTGCGTCAAGGAACTTTGCACTTCTGATGTCCCTGTCCTTGATAATAAGTTCCATAATGATGTGCTCCATTGCCTTATTCAGAAGGTTGATGAGGCTCATAGGTCTATAGTTTCTATTTCAGAGGTGAGTATTCCTTTGTGATGTTAGAAGACTACAGCAGTTCTCCACACCTCTTGCACAAATCCGTTGGAGAGACTGAGATTAAGTAGATTCAGTAGCATCTATAAGGCTGTGGTTGGTGCTAATAAGAAGGCAACCTGACACACTGCTAGTAATTTTGACTTTGTAGAGAGCCTAGGACTTAACGCTGAAATGATGTGAGGGGGGTGGATAAGTATGTTAATGTGTGTGTGTGTGTGTGTGTGTGTGTGTGTGTGTGTGTGTGTGTGTGTGTGTGTGCGTGTGCGTGCATGTGTGTGTGTGTGTGTGTGTGTGTGTGTGTGCGTGTGTGTGTTTGTATAAAGTATGAGCAAACTGTATCCGCTAACATATATGTTGTTGCTACACATTAGCTCATTTCTTTGCTAAGTATTGTTTCTAAGGTTTCTCACACAGTTGAAAAAGGCATTGTGATTGTCATTAACACAGGTGACAACTTTTTTAGTTATCTATGGACGGGTGCATTTGAGCTCTTTGTTAATCTTTTTTAGTTCACTTGTAGAGTTGAGGTATTAACTTATTATTCCATTGTTTAGCTGTACCAGGGTTCTGTCATAGGGGATTTGTAGTTGTGTCTGAGGAAGACCAATGTCTCAATTCATAATTTTAGGTGAATATAGAAACTGTTCACAAACATAGCATTATATGAGACAGGGTCATCGAGGGGAGGGGGGGTGCTTAAATTTCATCAAGTCATCAACAAGCTCTTACAGATTTGCCTTAGAATAGTCTCTAAAGACAGAAGAATTTTATGGTAAATCAGGTATTACTCTGATGGTGAATATTATTAAATGGTAGTCAAATTTGACCAGTTATGAAGAAATGCAGGTGTAGGACATACTGGGTTTATATGGGAGAGGACTAGAACCAATATGAGCACCTAGTTGGGACTTGGACTATTCTGTCTAAAAAGCTATGATTTATAGGTTCATAGGTAGGTACTAGGCTATTGGCCCAAGGGCCTATATAAGACTAGCCAAAAGGTACCCTGGCTTTCGCCACCCAAGAAAATAATTTTCCAGTGCCACTGTCGAGCAGAGCCACAGAAGTGATCCCCGGGGTGAATTTCCTATCTCCCATCCAATCATCAAGATTTTTCTTGAAGAGTGCTAATGAGGAGCTTTGTTTGATATAGATAGGTAGTTTGTTACAGAGTATGGGAAGTCACTGGGACAGGAATCTATCCCACCAGCATGTTCTGTTTATTGCAGTGACAAGGTTTAGGTCCCTAGAGCATGTAGCTCAGAGGGATTGGGATTTCTTTAAGTGGAGCATGTCCAAGAGCTCTGGGTTTGACATAGCTTTGTGTGTTAGGCAGAGATCGCCTCTGAGTAGGTGATATGCGACGGATTAAAGCTGCAGTTTTTTGAGGCGGTCTGTGTAGTGCATCTGTTTGAGGCTGGTAATCCTCTTTGTGAGGTATTTCTGCAGCCTTTCCAGTTGTTGTAGATGTCTTGTGAGGTACATACCAAAAGGGGCATTGTACTCTATAATGGGTCTAATGAGTGACGAGTAGAGGGGAATAATAACTTCTTTTTTCCTAGATGAGAAACCTTTTGTGATGAGGTATGCCACATAGAAGGATTTCTTGACTACTGTGGTGATGTGATTATCAAAGGAGAGACTACTTCCCACCTGTGCCCCAAGGTCTCTTATCACACTTTTGGTGTTAAGTAGACTACCGCCTATGTGGTAGTTCATGGGTACAGAGTTTTTACCAAAAGGGATGACAATGCACTTTTTGGCATTGAGCTTGAGGCCATGGCTTTGACACCAGGCATCTGTCTCAGCGAGGCCCTTTTGTCGGATGTCCACATCTTTTGGAGTTTTGATTATGGCTCCTAGTTTGCAGTCATCTGCAAACTTCATTAGCCAAAGACCTTCTGTGTTAGCCTGTACTTCAGAGAAGTAGATACCAAACAGGTCCCATGGATGCTGTGTCCTTGGCTTTGGAGAGTGTGTTTTTTACCTGTGCAGCCATGATTACAGGAACTTTGCATTCTTCCGCTATAGAGATGGGCCATTTAGGGGATGAGACAGGGGTAAAGTTAGCACTGAACCTATCTGCCAGGATGTTGGCAATATCAGTTGGTTCTGTATATTTAGTGCCATTGTGCTGTAACTCAGAGCAGATCTGAGTGTTGCCATTGAGATTCTTGACATAGCTATCGAATGCTTTCTGGTTGTCTTTAGAGTCAGTGGTGATTTTGTTTTCATAACTTGCTTTGGAGGATTTTATGAGGGATCTCAGTTTCTTACTGAGGCTGACCAGGGAGTTCCTCCAATCATGGGATTTTACTCTTTTTTGCAACAGTTTCTTTCTTCTGTTGTAGAGTTTATTTGTGGCAGGGGACCACCAGACTGGCTTCCTTTTTTGGAGGATAGCATCTTGGTTCTGTTAGGGATTGCACGATCCATGCACTCATGTAAGTGCTTATAAAGTGCATTTGTGTAGGATTCAGCAGTCATACCTCTACTGTCCGTCAGCATGGGTGTCGTGAAGTTTGCCACTTCTATCTTAAGAAGCGTGAAGTTGGCAATGGAGAAATTTTTTACGATGGTTTCCCTAATGGGGGGGAGGGGGAGGGATGTGGATGCCTAGGCTGATTAGCTTGTGGTTGGATCTGACTAATGAGGAATTGACCTCTGGTGTGGAGCACTGGTAGCCCATGTTGCTAATAACCAGGTCTAGGATATTGCTACCCCTGGTGGGGGTGTGGATAAGTTGATCCAAGGCATTGGAATTTATGAATTCCAGAAAACTTTGAGCACAAGAGTTGGTACGTGAGTAGTTTTCACAGTTAATGGTGGGGTAGTTGAAATCACCCATTATTAGGGTGTTAGGTTGTACCCTAATATTTTCCAGTGTATCAAGAAATGAGGAGTGGGAATCTTGGAGCATGGTGGGGGATCTGTAGCAAGCTACAATTTGGAATGCGGTCTTACCCAGAGTTAGTTGCACTTGGATAATCTCGGATGCATTATGCTGAGCAACTAGCCTGGAGTTGTGGATATCCTTAATGAATATGGACACGCCTCTGCCTTTAGTGTTTCGGTCCAGGTTAGGTGGCCGAAAGGTGTGGTATAAATTATAGCCTGGTAATGCAGGGGTACTCTCTGGAGCCTTGAACCAGGTCTCTGTCACTGCACAGATGTCAGTGTTCTCCATTTCAAGGAGTGCCTCGAGTGAGTGCATTTTGAGGTTTAGACTTCTAGCATTGAGTAGCAATACCATCAGATTCTGCTTGCTTGTACCTGTTATGGTGGCAAATTTGCTATTTGAACCTTGCCTAAAAAAGACACTATGGGGTGGCTAGAGCCTTAGCCAGTATCCAGAATCCCAGGGGCGACAGGTGCAGGTCATCTCTGGCAAAGCATCGTGGTTGGTCAATCATGTCATCCCAGGCAAACAGATACTGGATCCCCTTAGAATGTTACCAGAAGCTTAGCCAGTTGTTGAAGTCAATCATTTTGTCCGTGTACTGTGGTATCATTCTGGGTGATGGCAGGATGCTACTCAGGGCTGGGGTCATACCTGCCTGGGCTACAAGATCGGACAGCTCCTTTTCATGTAGTCCAGGGAGGTATGTCTCAGGTCATTCACATCAACATGGACAATGACAGAGTCATATTTGTACTTTTTGAGGAGTGACCTGAGTGCATGCGTTATGTGGTGGATCCTGGCACCCGACAGGCAGCTGACAGCAACTTTCTCCTTGTTTAGCCTGGTGAGTGGAACTTCAGTGTGCCTGACTATAGAGTCACCTATGACTAGAGTGTTGGGTACGTTGTTATGCCTTATGGGCTGTGGTTGTGTGGCACACTGAGTTTGTGGGCTATGTGTCATTTGGGTTGTGTTGGAGGGGCTGAAGGTTGCTTGTGTTTTTGCTTTGGAGGTCCCTGTTGCTTGGGCAGGTTTTTACTGAGCCTCCATGAATGTAGGTGTGTGTTTTGTGTTTCTATGTGTGTGTTTTGGTGGTGTAGGTTTTGAGGGACTATGTGATGAGTGTGGTGTGGTGCAAGTGTTTACCTTCCCCTCTTGACTGTCTAGTCTAGTCTTGGGTGAAGAGAGCTTTGCTTCGAGTTTGGCTATATAAGTGCATCTCTCACAGGTTGTAGTGTTGGGTGGTAGGTGGACAGGGTTGTCTGTGTACATGAGGCAATTGCTGCATTGCCCCAATATGCCCAGATTCATCAGGCAAACAGGAGAAAACACTGGGAGCTGACGCTTAGACATGCCTGGATAGGTGCTTGTTTGTTAAGTACTATAAACTGTTTTCCTCTAGACAAGTGAGGAAAGTTGAGTGCTGTAGTAATTTGTAGTTTATTTAGTGTTTACAACAAGTTCTGAACAAGTGCTGAGCTCAAAGAAACAGACTTGAGTGCTGAAACTAAAAAACTGGCTAGCTCTAAGAAACAAGATTAAGCGAGAAGGCTTCTCTCCAACACAGAAAAGCTTGGGGGCTCAGATGCCCACAAACAGTCCTGGACACAGCAAATCTGAGATTTAAATCTAGATTATGAAATCTAAGAAGCACTGTGTATACTTATCTTAGGTTGTGCATGCTTCTCATTTATTGGAAAGATAGTTGAAATCTCCCAAGAGAATAGTGTTAGGTTCACTGGGGAGGGACTCCAGTTTTTTTAGATATGCAGTATGAGAAATGGATAACATGGAAGAGGCATTGTAATTAGCTATGATGTTGTTGTTTGTCTTTCGGCTTTTCCTGGTTAGGGGTCACCACAGTGGAACTCCGGTCCACTAATGATTGGCAGTTGTTTTTTTTTTTATGGTGTCAAGTTGCCAGCCCGACGCCCAACCTTCAACGAAGGCACACCCATTCAACGCATGTCTTTCGAACACCCACTCGACCGCAGGGAGGACATGCAGACTCCACACAGAAGGCACTCCCAAGCCAAGAATCGAACGGAAGAACCTCTTGCTGTGAGGCAACAACACTACTGCTGCACCACCGCGGAATATGGTAATTAGCTATTATATGGTGCATTTTTAATTGACAGTCAGTAGGGTATGGAGGAGCTCAAGACCATTGTCCCCCCTATGAATCTAGATGTGAGTTTATTTCTTAGGAATATAGACATGCCCCATCCAATAACACAGTTGCTTTTGGCTATGGGTCTGAAAGAGTGATAGGCACTAAAACCTGGCACTACTAGAGTACTTTCTTTACACTGATACCATGTTTCAGTAAATATGCAGATGCCTATACTTTCAAGGTCCAGGAAGTTTGGTAAGGAATTTAACACTTATTTAGGCTTCTAGCACTGTACAATGCTGCTTTTATATAATTCTGATTTTGTTTGAGTATGTAGGTAGTAAAGGAAATTGGCCTTGATTAAAAAGCTACTATGGGAAAAATAAACATTTTGGCCAATATATAGAAGTCATGAGGAGAAAGGTTGCAAGCCATTCCTTGCAATGTAGATATGGCAGTCAGTCATCTTGTCCCAGACTGATATATATTGGACCCCCTTGGAATAACACCAATAATTAAGATAACAGTTAAAGTCAATTATCTTGTGTTTGTATTGCAACATCATTCTTGGTGAGGGTATGATGTTGCTCAAAACTAGTTGTATTCAAAAAGTTTAACTATGTCCTCCTTCATATTATCCAAGGAGGTGTGTCTCAAGTCATTCATGCCCATGTTCACAATGACCAAGTTGTATGTGTACTTAGGGTGAAGGGACTTCTGGGCTCCAGTGACATGGCAGATCCCGGCACCTGGCAGACAGCTTACTATCACCCTATTCGTGTTTAGCCTGTTAAGTGGTACATCTGTGTGCCTCACTATGTGGTCACCTATAACCAAGACATTGCCAGATGTGTTGGGTCAGACTTGCTTCACTAGGGGCGACCCCCTTTTGCTCTTCTCCTATTCATTATGTCTGTAGAAGCTGTTTGCTTAAGTGTGTATTTGACCTGCATCTTGCTGGCCTTTGAGATTTAGGCAGGGATTTCTTAATCCCCTCAGTGTAAGATGGCTGAATTGCTCTATTAGGACATGGTAGGCATGGCCGTGTGAGGTTGGTTTCAGTACTGACAACCTGGTGGGTAATACTAATAAGATTGGATGAAAGGCAGGCCTCCAATATTAGAAAATGCATGTACTCCATAGATTCATCTGGTTGAAGAAGTAAATTGTTTTCAGTAAGCATGAGGAAGTTGTTACACTGCCTTAGTGTGCCTAGTGCTATCAGACTGGCTACAGATTGTGTGGGAGAATGCAGTCTCATGACTCATAGTGTTTGGTGTACGCAGAGTACAGTGATGCAGTTTGTTGTAAGGAAGTGGTTTGATAAAAGTTTCTAGTCAGTACAGGAGACAGGTTTGCTAGTGAAGTATGATAATGCAATAGAGATAAAAATGTGAAGTATGGGTAGAAAGGAAGCAGGATAGGACCATTTACAGCAGGTACACAAGAGCTGTAAGTAAAGTGGCTTTGTAGATCCAGTTTAATAAACTCAACAAGGAAGTTGCAATGCAGAGACTAGTAGCAACTATAATGAAATTACAATTACAGTGAAGGCTGTTTCAGCAAATGATTTAAAAGCAATATAGTAGCTAAGCAATCTGAAAAACTTTCTACACCAGTGGATAGTGGCTAAGCAATCTGGCATAGTTCCAACAAGAGCAGTGGTTGTAATACTGTAAGTCCCTAGGACTAGAATGGCAAGTAGAGTAAAACGTTGTAATTACAATAAATCAGTAGCAGCAGTTTAAAAATACAGTATGACAATAGCAGATTTGTAAATACAACATGATGACTAGCAAACAGGTTTGAGTACCATAACAGTAAATAGTTTCAATTACAATGCATTCAGCAGCTGCAAATTGTGATACAAAAATCAGTCAAGGCAATAAAGCAACATCTTTCTGGGTAATGGAGAAATGACTATTGATTTGACCAGGTTGCTACAACAGTAAAAGTAATGGTACAGTTTACAGCTTGCACTAACAAGAAGCAGTTTGGTCAAGATGTTGCAGCAGCAGACAAGTAAAAGTAATGGGACAGTTTTCAGTAACAAATAGCAGTTTTATACAGATACCATAATAGCAGACAAGTAAATGAATGAGGCAGTGCACAGTATGCCTACTGCAAGAACAGAACTCCACACTAGATGTATAGGGCTACTATGTACATGTGTGGTCAGCAGCAGCTCTCTGCAACTTTGCACAGATGTGTCCTCAGCTGTGCGCAAGTTCCCAAACTGTGTAGTTGTGCTTAACTGAATATTATTTTGCACTACGAGAGATTCATATTAGCATACAACAATAGCATAAAATCTAGCATACCTCTTATAGACTTTTTTTGTAAAACTAGAAAAAATACTTGGATCTATTGAAAATAACTCTCAGCAGTGCACAACCACACTATGCAGGCTATTCAGTACTCCCCTACTATAGTGGGATCAGGTTTTGAGGTCAAGTCTGTGTAGATATCCTCAGGAGTTCTCATATAGTCACAGACCAGTCAGGTAGAGCCCTGATGTCTACAAACCTACAGAGATTAAACAAACAGATAAACAAACATACAGAGCACACTGGCCATTTAAATACCATACTACCTACAGCTAATAGCAAATTTCACCCAGAATTATAGTAGCTCTCCTTCTGCCACCAAGCAAATAATTACTAAGCCAGCTCTACCTGCCTGATAGCACAGAGAGTTAAGGTTATGCATTACTTCCTGTATTCATGAGTAGGTGGTTTGATTCCTTCCATCTCTTTTTACCTACTGTATAACTCTGAGCCAGTCACTAACCAGACAGTTCTCTTAGGTTACCTGTGAAAGAGAGTACATCAGTCCTGTAGGCTAACTTGGCTAACAAATACAATACAATACGAGTTGCAATATTTTGAGCTTGGCAGTTAGTGCAGAAGATTAAGGCTATGATCTGTTAATGAGCTAATTCATGTTGCACTCAATTTGATTCCCTTGGGTTTCAGTTGCCTGCTGTGTGACCTTGAGCTTAACTAGACAGTGCGTTGGGGCAATCAGGAATTTGGACTGGGTTTCTTAATGGTCTCCTGAACAACATACTTAACAGCTAGCTATGAACCTATAAACAAAAATCTACCACAGCACAAAGTAGAGTAGTTTTAAATCAGTTGTGGCACACTCGCAAAAACAGAAAATCGCTTCTTCCCAGGTTCAGTGAGATCAGGTTTTGCAGTGGTCTGAATAAATGCCCTCAGGCATACTTGTGTAGTTTCAGTAAATTCAAGCAGAGCTTTGATTCCTGAAAACACACTGAGTTTAAACAAACAAACCAGAGCACACAGACCAGGTGAAGAACACACTGTCTTGCAGCCAGTAATAAATTTCACTCAGAACAATAACAGTACCCCTTCTTGCATTAGGAGATTTCTTGTCAAATGAGTTCTGAATGTAAAAATCCACAACACAAAATGCAGTAAAATACCTGGACATTAGCTCTAGAAAACTCTAATTTAAAAGTAAAAAATATAGTTGCTTCCCAGGTGTAGCGGGATGTGGTTTTGAGGGTGAGTCCAAGTAAATGTCCTCAGATGTGCTTTTATACTCTCGCCTTAGCCTGGCAGTATGAATGATTAACTTTTAAATATGAGAATGATAACTAGTGTTGCCACCTACCCAGTATTTTTCCGGACTATCTGGAAATTGTGATAATAGTCCAGTGGTCCAGAAACCACTGTATAGACTCTGGTATTTTGTATATCTAAACATACAGAATTCCACAGTTTGTTAAAATGCATCTTCAGATTATAGGTTCATAGGTTCATAGGTTGGTACTAGGCTATCGGCCCTAGGGCCTATACAAGCCTAGCCATAACAATTCCCTGGCTATTTCTTCCCACAGTATTTACTTCCCTGGTCCCCTATCTAGCAGGGCGACTGACATGATCCCTGGGGTGAATTTCCTATCTCCCATCCAGTCATCAAGGTTCCTTTTGAAGAGGGCCAAAGGGGCACTCTGCTTGACATGTATGTGCAGTCTATTCCAGAGTATAGGGAGTCTCTGGGTCAGGAATCTATCCTTCCAGCATGTTTTGTTCATTGTGATGACAAGGTTTAGATCCTTGGAGTGTGGGATCTCTTAGTGTAGCATGTCCAACAGCTCTGGGTTTGACATGGCCTTGTATGTTAAGCAGAGATTGCCTCTGAGTAGACGATATGTGACAGACATTAGGTGGAGTTTTTTTAGAAGGTCAGCATAGGGCATCTGCTTTAGGCCTGTAATTCTTTAGTGAGGTATTTCTGCAGCCTTTCCAGTTGTTGCAGATGTCTTGAGATGTACATACCAAATGGGGCATTGTATTCTATAATGAGTCTAATGAGGGATGAGTACAGTGGGACAATGACCTCCTTTTTTCTGGATGAAAAGCCCTTAGTGATGAGATTTGCCACATAGAAGGATTTCTTGACTGTTGTGGCGATGTGGTTATCGAAGGTGAGACCACTGTCCACCTGTGTCCATAAGTCTGTTATCACAGTTTCGATGTTTAGTGTACTGCCACCTATGTGATAATTCATGGCTACATGTTTTTTTTCCCAAAGGGGATAACTATACATTTCTTGGCATTGAGCTTGAGCCCATGGCTCTAGCACCAAGCAGCTGTTTCTGTAAGGCCCTTTTGTAGAATATCCACATCATTTGGGGATTCAATAATGGCTCCCAGTTTGCAGTCATATGCGAACTTTGTTAGCCAGAGTCCCTTAGTGTTGGTCTGTACTTCAGAGAAGTAGATGCCAAACAAGAGCAGTCCCAGGACTGAACCCTAACTTTTTTTTTTTGAAAAGCATCACTAATGCAATGCGCAGAAGTCCAAGATTGTCTAAAAACATTAAGAGAAAAATGAAAGAAGGCATTCCACCTTGTACTGACATACTCATTCACGTCATAATATGGATGGGAAAGTAGATGGATTGGGATGGAAAATGGGTGGGAAAAGATGGGGCTATGGGTGGTGCTAGGGGTGTGGTTTATCTCTGGTTTTCAACACAAAGAAAGGTGGCAACCCTAAATTGGTAATTTGCCAGTCTCTGATTATTGATAACAAAAGTACCTGAAACAAGACATTACACAACAGTAACATATCACTTTTTACAATGAGGTGGGAAAGTCTTGTACTGTACCACCCCTCCCATTTAGGAGGGCTTCATTCAGTCACATCACCCTCACCATCAACCCCCTTTTTCTATATTTCTACATGGGTTCTGGGTGCCATGTTAACTGTCATCACTTTTCTCAGTTCAGTGCCACACTCCTGCCTTCTTCAACACTCATGCCTGACTATCACAGATCTTCTTTCACACACACTCCATCACCTCTTTGCCAGATGCCTTTATTTCTTCTTGACTTCTTCATGTCTGTCCCAAATCTTCTTAACCAGATTGTCTTCTGCTTTTCTGTATGTGCACAATGGCTTCTGCCCTTATGTCCTCATTTCTTTGTCTGTCCTACATTGTACATCCTAAAACCCTTCTCAGGCACTTTATTTCCATCACCTCTAGCTTTCTAATTTTCTCTGCCTTTACTGAACAGGTTTCTGTATCACACAGTAATATGGTCACACCACCGATTTGTGCACCTTACTTTTCAGCTTCTTTGGCATTCTTGTCATACACTAAGCCTAACACTCTCTGCCAGTTAGTTGCAGACCCTTTGATTCCAGCTTTGACCTCTTCACTCAGACTTCCCTTCTCATCAACCACCTCTCTGAGACACTTGAAGCTACCGTATTTCTCCATAAATAAGATCTAACCAGAGAATAAGGCCTAGCATGGTTTTCCAGGGTGATAATGATGTAGGCCCTACCCCAAAAATAAGCCCCAGTTAAGATCGTCAACAACACACGACGGACGTGTTGAATTATAAAATAATAATATTATTGACGGTTTACCTTCATATCGTCGATCACACATGATCGACTGGCCACTTAAGCGAACCATTTCCGTGAAACCGAAACCGTTAAACATTCCAAATATTGAAATAATGTCGAATTCAACATTTCCAGCTGCATCATACCTCCACACCAGTGTTATCATGGGTCAAAAAGGGGGCGAGGTTTTGCCGTTTGGTTATTTGGAATTCGACTTCAGAGATGTTCAGTTTTCGCAGAAGTGGTTTCGCCCATAGTAGGATCGATGATATGAAGGGAAACCATTATTGACACCTGTTGACTGAGGTTATCATACTCTGCTCATCATTTTCGGACCATTCGGGCACCCGACTTCTTCTCTTTGCAGAAAGTCGTAAGATTCTTTTCCCGGGAGTCCTCCACAATTCTTGCTGTAACCCTAATCCTCACTCACACTTGACGTTTGAGATCCTTGGCCCATAAACACTGGCAAGTGTACTTTTATTGGTCAAAGTACAGACAACACACGTACAATGTGCACACTTTATAACGAACGGGTGTGGCTGTGTCTTCTTAACTGTCAACATTTTTGTTGCCACTCCTGTCTTGAAAGTCTTCAATTAACTCTCCCACACAAGATGAGTGCAAAAAGAAAGAGCTATTCCATCGAGTACAAGAAAGGAATCATGGAGGACTCCCGGGGAAAGAATCTGATGGCTTTCTGCAAAGAGAAGAAATTGGATCTCTGAATGATCTGAAAATGGTGAGCAGAGTACGATAACCTCAGTCAACTGGTGGACGAGGGAAATGCTAAGAAGTGCAAGTGTGGATCAGGTCGGCAACCATTATTTCCTGAGCTAGAAGACATGATATGTGAATAGATTGCTAACAGGAGAGAAAAGGCTTTGGTTGTGCCCAGGGCTGATATTCAAGCATTTGCCCTTGCAATGGCACCACAGTTAGAAATATCCCCAGAAGAATTCAAAGCATCACAACATTGGCTGGATGGCCTCCTTCAGTGATATGAACTGTCTCTAAGAAGATTGACAACACTGTTCAAGTTGGAAGATACTGAAGTTATTAAACGTGCACTTGCATTCAAGTCCTTTGTTGATGGCATCGACTTTTCTAAATACCAACTCTGCAACATGATTGCTATGGATGAAACTGCAATGTTTATGGGCCAAGGATCTCAAACAATTGATCAGAGGGGTGCCTCATCAATCTACAGTCCCTCCACTGGTTATGACAGTGCACGTGCTACCTGTATTTTGGCAATTCATCTAGATGGAAAGAAAACCCCACCTCTAATCATTAGTAAGGGCAAGAAAGATAAGACTGAACGTGTTTCAGGCATTTACATTCTTGAAACCAAAAAATTCTGGTGCACACAAACAGTTATAAGGAAGTGGGTCAATGTAATGCTGCCATTTGTTTTGCAAGGTGGCGAAAGAGGTCTGCTAGTCTGGGATTCAGCCAGCACTCACGGCACTAAAGACATGAAAAACTCCCTTGCACAGAGAAGAATAGATCAAGTAATGATTCCCGCAGGAATGACTGCCTATCTCCAGACTTTTGATATTGCAATAAACAAGCCATTCAAGGACCATTTGCGCATGGAATTCAATGACTACATTGAAAATAGAATGTAGAGAAATCAGCATGAAAACTTTGTGAAGGCTAGCCTGCAAAAAGTTGTGACTTGGGTCAAGAATTTATGGGATAAAAATCACTGACAGCTGTGTTGCCAATGCACTATGAGCAGGCTACTTGGACAAGCAGTGCTCATTTAAGGAGAGCTCTATTGCTGGGCATGACAGATTAGGACCAATGGTTCTACAGGAAATGGAGTCGCAAGAAATTCAGGCCAGAATTCGGGGGCTGGAGACTTATGACAATGTTCCAGAAGAAGATGACATGACTTATTTGAATAATTTTTCTGTTACTGGGGCAACAGAATGAATTGCTTCTGCTTTCAGCTGCCAGCAAGCTCTTGTCAGTTTTTTGACTTTATCATATTAAGGTAACATTTCCTTATCAGGGGGTAATTACAAAGTAAGACCACTAGTTCCCAGACTTCATTTTTATGACTTTCCATCATTCTTCTCTTATGGTTTGGGTAAGGAATAAAGAAGGCATCACCACTCAAAAAGTGGCAGGTATTCACCTGTTTTATTCCCCTCCTCTAATACATATGTATTGAGATTTTCTGCAGTTTCTGTTAAGCATGAAATATTGCACTGTGAAAGCCAAGGTGTAGATATTCTGAAGTTGAAATGTTTGTTGTACTATGTAGAATTCTCACATAACTGTTAACATGCTACTTAGAACTGTTGCCCAATAATGGAAAAGTACCAAATAAATGTCAGTTTGTGTACATGAATAAATGTCAATTTGTGTACATGAATAAATGTTGATTTTTGTACATGAATAAATAAATAAATGTAGATTGTTGTACAGGGGGAGGTAAATAAGGCATCCTCTGATAATAAGCCCTAATGCATATTTTGGTGGGGGAAAAAGTATAAGACCCGGTCTCATTTTCGGGGAAATATGGTATTAACCTGTTTTCTATCTTTCCTTATACCTCAATTCTCAGCTTCTTCTGATTTGTCCAATTTGCTGCCATTACCACTGTCTTATTTGTACTTAGTTTTATCCCATGTGCCTTTAGTTTTGCACTCCATTCTCCTATCCTTTTGCTGAAGTTCTTGCTCAGAGTCTGCCTGTAATGCCACATCATCTGTATACAGCAACTTTGTTGATCTGTCCCCTTCAATCTATTTACTAATGTAGTCCTTCACTAGTATGAACAGCAGTGGGCTCAGGGTTGCAACCTGGTTATACCCATTCCCACTGGGACCCCCTCTGTGAGACAGAGCACTGCTCATACTTGAGTTATTACTTCCTTGTACGTAGCCTGCACTAATTTGAATCATCGCAGTACTGCCTAAATCATCTTTCTTGGGACCTTGTCATATGCTTTTTCCAAGTTTAGGAATGTCTAGTTGGACTCTTTCCTCACCTCTAGCTTCTTCTCAACTATCTGTCTCACTGCAAATATCGGGTCAGTTGTGCTGCATCCTGATCTGAATCCAAACTGCCCATCTCCCATCCATACTTTTCAAACTCTTAGCACAAGAAATCTGGACAAAGCCTGACATAATGTGGGGACAAATGCCAAAGAATAGGGACACATTTTAATTATTGCTCTTATAAGCTTAGAAATTTGCTAGAATAACAGGATTTGTGATAGCGTGTATTTTCTGTAGGATATAAAGTCTGAAACTCAAATGCATGTCATTATTTAGTGACTTTAATTTTTAGATCATCCAAGTGATTTGTCAAAAAACACAATTTTTATGAGGAACAGACCAAAAATGTGAGACAAAAATCTGGATATTTTGTGATAATCTTACAGTTGAGAGGTATGCTCCCATCTTACTTTCTACTACTGTGTGTATCCATTTATTATTTACCCTCTCCACAGCTTTCATGCAGTGTGACAGGAGTTTGATACCTTTGTATTGCCCACAGCTGTGGATATTCCCTTTGTTCTTCTACACTAGCATAAATGTGCTTATTCTCCAGTCATCTGGGATACACCTTTCTATCCACACTATTATGCTTACCCTCAGGACCCATTTCTCTCCTATATCACCCAGCATCTTTATCATATCTGTTGTGACCTCATCTGAACCTGCTGCTTTCCCTGATTTCATTTTCCTAAGTGCTATTCTTACTTCTTCTGTGGTGGGCTCCTCTTTTCTCATCATAGGCTGTGTCTGGGGTAGTACAGCCTCTGAGGAGTTATTGTCATTCAGAAGCTGCTGGAAGTACTCCTTCCATTTGCCATGGACTGTGGCCCGGTGAGCAGGTAGTTGCTGGTGTCCCTGTCTGACTATCTTCTTTATCTTTCTATCATTGTCTTGCAATCTGATATAGTTTCTTTGTGCCACCTACTGAGGTCACTTTCCAGAAGCTGGTAGAGTGCCTCTGATGACCTGCTACTGCAAATCCTTTCTTAGCCAACCAGTATTTCTTCTTAGCTTGGTCCATCTTTATCTCCCACTTTTTCCTGCACTCTTGCTGATGACTTCCTGGGCTTCTGCATTCTACCACTAGCTTTCCAGCTTTCCTTGTGTACATTATTTCCATACCTGGCTCCGCAGCATATCTGTTCTGTAGTCCTCACACATGCTGTTTTGATTTGATGCCATTCTTCTTACACTGCATCTATTTCCTCCTCTTCTTGGGGTGCTAGAGCCCTTATCTGAGTTGCATGTTGACCACTCTTGCATGTAATCTTGTGACCATCTCTCTTACTGAGTCATGTGTTGGCTACTATCAAGCCATTTGCCAGACAGAAGACTAGAACAGCTTCTCCTTCTTTCTTCCTGTTGCGCAGACCCAGGCAGTCCTTCTGCATTCAAGTCACCACTTTCTGTTGCTGTCTTGCTTTATCTAGTAGGTCCTATAACTGTTACGAATGCACTCTTTTCTTTGTTATCATATCATTATTGTGGGACATAGGCTGAGATTATGAGATTATAAATACTGCTCTTTCATTACTCTGGAGTCTGACTTCCACAAGTCTTTGGATACATAGGATGTCCAGCCTCACATCCTCTATACTGTCAGTGAACCTTCACTGAAGTAGTTGTCCAAAGCAATGGGTCTATACAACTCTTCCTCTTATAGGGCACTATGTAGAGTCTTTGTGGCTGCTCAAAGCTCAGTTTATGGAAACATTCAACATGATTTTCAGAGACAGGAAAAGCCCCGCAAAGACACAGGGAGAACATGCAAACTGCAAACAGGCATTGGCTGGAGGTCAGGATTAAACCTTGCACCTTGTGCATTAGAAGCAAAGACCTTAACTATTATGGCAGCTGGTCATTCACTCACACTTCCTAATTAAATATGTTGGCAAAACCATAAAGAAAAGAAGAAATATCCTGCAAGGGTGAGCACACTATCTGTATGAACTGAGATATCAGTTTCACTACTGTAATAGGAAACGAGAAAGGGAAAATGAAATTTGACTAACCAGGATCAGGGAGATAGCACTCAAATAAATGGATGTTGACCACTTGCAGGAAACTCATTCATTCTTTTCTTTGCTTGATTATTATTTATAGCCCCCCCATCACCATCTTCTTTTTCTTTAGCTTCAGTGTGTATCCTCTTGTCAAAGTACTATCCAAAGTTAGCCATAATTATCTAACCCTATTACAGAAAGTGAACTGGGGGTTGGGAAGTTTGAATAAGGCTTTGGGCTGGCATAACGGTTAAGGCATTTACCTTAAACGGTTTGATTTTCAATTTTGAGGGGAAATTGGCAAGGCTTAAAATAGTCCACAAGGACAACTAGCTTAATATTTAACTATACATTTAAAACCTAAGAAAGCATTAGCCATTATAAATGGTATGAACAAGGCCTCTAACATCCCTGTTATTGTAATAAAATGATGGCAGGCTTTGAATTAAAAATAAACTTAATTCAGATGTAGCACAGAAAGATTAAATATTAAATAAGACTGAAAATGTGTGGTGACTACAAGACACTGAAAAGTGCGCAGAGAAAGTAGGTTACTGCTCAACACCACATAAAAGCTCAACTTATCGATTAGCATCAGGGATAAGGCACAGCCATATCTAGGGTGGGATGAAGGGGTGGTTGTCCTGGGCATAAGCTGTTAGGCTGCTCAACTGACACTGGTAATGGTCTGGGACTAAAGTACTGGCATTGATTTATGAAGTGGCAAGGATATCAGAGCTTCTTAAATGAATGCCAATACTGATAATGAGGTCATGACTGAAACAGTGTGTGGTGATTTGAATGTAGCAGGCTGATTGTCACATTAGTAGCAAGCAGCTTGCTACAGTTTCATAGCAAAAGAGATTTTTTTGGAGGGTGCCAGTTTAGAGAACTACATAATACACCAGATGACCTAGATATGGTTCTGCAGGAAGCTACTCAACATTAGCTGGTCACCTCCAAGAAATGGGATAACCAAACTATTGGCAATATGATTCTGGTAATCTAGGTTAAAAGTCTAGTGTGGGTTGTGCTCTCTGTAATGCTAGGAAATTTTGCTGAGATTACAGGAAAAAACAGCAGTTAAATAATCATTCATTCTTCTTTCTTATTTCTTATTTTCAACACTACAATAGGGCCGCCTTTATCGGCAGGTCTTATAACAATGATATCAAAAATAGCATCTGTTAAATCACAGCACCTTGTAGGAATATATGTGAGCCCTTAAATTCCCTTTAGGGCAACATCAGCTGTCCCTTTTCCTGTGATGGATTTAAACAGGGTGAAAGACCAGTGCCCGAGAGGAAGGGGTAGAAGTCGACAGAAGAGAAAGACAGATGACCAAATGATGAACCAGGGGAATATAAAGAAGGTCTTCTTCAAGGAAGACTAGTATGGAATCTTTCTGACTATGTTTTAAATGAGAATTAACTCAATGTTTTACAAAAAGGACTCACATATATTCCTACAAGGTACTGTTATTTAACAGATGCTACTTTTGATATCAAGTGTTTTACTAGAAATGTGATGCTGAAATTGTTACATAATGAAGCTAATAATGTTAATAATACTAGTGTTAATACTTTTAGGAAACCTAGTCTGTATGTACCACAGTTAAACCCTTTGTTAAATACCTTTGAGCAACTTTGCATAGATGATTTTCACAAGATAGCTGCTGAAAGTCATAATAGGAAGAAAGATGGGTTTAATTTAAGCAAGCAAGAGCATCTTTCCTTGAAAAATCTGCAAAAGAATGAAGACATTGTTATAAGACCTGCCGATAAAGGCGGCCCTATTGTAGTGTTGAATACAGTTGCATACAATAGAATGATGCGTGAAATGTTGAATGACAATAAATTTTATGTGAAAATTAAAGTTTATCAAGTTAAATGATGTCCAGTAAGGTAGTCACTAAATTAAAGGCGATCTGGCAGAATGGGTTCATTAGTAAGAATATGTTAGATTATTTTGTTGTTGAACATCCCACCACCTCAGTTATACAAGGGCTATCTAAAATTCATAAAAGTGTAAAGTGTCCCCCCATGCGCCTGACAGTATCTGGAAGGAATTGTTGCACAGAACCAGTCTCAATATACATAGAGAAATTCTTGAGACCTAAGATTAACAACATACAGCATATTTTAAGAGAAACAGAACATTTTCTGACTGATTTGTTTAAGTATACACGAGACTTTGAAATGATGCGGAAGACATATATGGTAACCCTTGATGTGGTGTCTTTATTTAGAGTGAGACCGAATGATGTAGGAATAGAGAGCATCTGTACTATTTTAAGGGAGATGTTCATGGTTGATTCACATACCCAGTAGCAGCGTTAGATCAACTGGTGCCCTAGGCAAAACTCCTCCATGGCGCTCCCCACCACATCACCCAGTGTCCCCATCCTGGTCTGCCTACACCAAATAAATACTGGAAAAGCGCCCCTACTAGAGCGACGCCCTAGGTAGCCGCCTAGTTGGCCTATGCCTAAGGCCGGCTATGCACATACCATAAAGCAAGTTATTCAACTTTTAAGTATTGTGTAAGAGAACAATGTCTTTGTTTTTGGAGGAGATCATTATTGGCAGTTTAATGACATTGCTATGGGCACCTCGTGTTCCAATAGCTACCCCAATGCCATAATGGCAATTTGGGAAACCAAGTTTATATTGAAGGGTCTCTATGCAGACAGAGTTTATTTTTTGAGGAGGTTTGTGGATGACGTTTTCATTTTGTGAAGAGGAAACACTGAAAAACTGAAGGAGTTTGAACAATATATTAATCAAACTGCACATTTCTGAAGTTTACACATACATATTCTATGAAAACAGTAAATTTCTTAGACGTTAGTGTTGAAAAGGAAAATGATGGCACTGTGGTCACTCATCTGCACAAGAAAGAATGTCATGGAAACCATTTACTAGCTAAAGATAGTATGCACCCCCATATAAAGAATGCCATGGAAACCATTTACTAGCTAAAGATACTATGCACCCCCATATAAAGAATGCCATGTAAACCATTTATTAGCTAAAGATAGTATGCACCCCCATATAAAGAATGCCATGTAAACCATTTATTAGTTAAAGATACTATGCACCCCCATATAAAGAATGTCATGGAAACCATTTACTAGCTAAAGATAGTATGCACCCCCATATAAAGAATGCCATGGAAACCATTTACTAGCTAAAGATACTATGCACCCCCATATAAAGAATGCCATGGAAACCATTTACTAGCTAAAGATACTATGCACCCCCATATAAAGAATGCCATGTAAACCATTTATTAGCTAAAGATAGTATGCACCCCATATAAAGAATGCCATGTAAACCATTTATTAGCTAAAGATAGTATGCACCCCCATATAAAGAATGCCATGTAAACCATTTCTTAGCTAAAGATAGTATGCACTCCCATATAAAGAATGCCATGTAAACCATTTATTAGCTAAAGATAGCATGCACCCCCATATAAAGAATACCATGTAAACCATTTACTAGCTAAAGATAGTATGCACCCCCATATAAAGAATGCCAAGGAAACCATTTACTAGCTAAAGATACTATGCACACCCATATAAAGAATGCCATGTAAACCATTTATTAGCTAAAGATAGTATGCACCCCATATAAAGAATGATATGTAAACCATTTACTAGCTAAAGATAGTATGCACCCCCATATACAGAATGCCATGTAAACCATTTCTTAGCTAAAGATAGTTTGCACCCCCATATAAAGAATGCCATGTAAAGCATTTATTAGCTAAATATAGTATGCACCCCCATATAAAGAATGCCATGTAAACCATTTACTAGCTAAAGATAGTATGCACCCCCATATAAAGAATGCCATGTAAACCATTTATTAGCTAAAGATAGTATGCACCCCCATATAAAGAATGCCATGTAAACCATTTACTAGCTAAAGATACTATGCACCCCCATATAAAGAATGCCATGTAAACCATTTATTAGCAAAAGATAGTATGCACCCCCATATAAAGAATGCCATGTAAACCATTTACTAGCTAAAGATACTATGCACCCCCATATAAAGAATGCCATGGAAACCATTTACTAGCTAAAGTTACTATGCACCCCCATATAAAGAATGCCATGTAAGCCATTTACTAGCTAAAGATAGTATGCACCCCCATATAAAGAATGCCATGTAAACCATTTATTAGCTAAAGATAGTATGCACCCCCATATAAAGATTGCCATGTAAACAATTTACTAGCTAAAGATAGTATGCACTCCCATATAAAGAATGCCATGTAAATCATTTACTAGCAAAAGTTACTATGCACCCCCATATAAAGAATGCCATGTAAGCCATTTACTAGCTAAAGATAGTATGCACCCCCATATAAAGAATGCCATGGAAACCATTTATTAGCTAAAGATAGTATGCACCCCCATATAAAGAATGCCATGTAAACCATTTACTAGCTAAATATAGTATGCACCCCCATATAAAGAATGCCATGTAAACCATTTACTAGCTAAAAATAGTATGCACCCCCATATAAAGAATGCCATGGAAACCATTTACTAGCTAAAGATACCATGCACCCCCATATAAAGAATGCCATGTAAACCATTTACTAGCTAAAGATACTATGCACCCCCATATAAAGAATGCCATGTAAACCATTTACTAGCTAAAGATACCATGCACCCCCATATAAAGAATGCCATGGAAACCATTTATTAGCTAAAGATAGTATGCAACCCCATATAAAGAAAGCCATGGAAACCATTTACTAGCTAAAGATACTATGCACCCCCATATAAAGAATGCCATGAAAACCATTTACTAGCTAAAGATACTATGCACCCCCATATAAAGAATGCCATGGAAACCATTTACTAGCTAAAGATACTATGCACCCCCATATAAAGAATGCCATGTAAACCATTTACTAGCTAAAGATACTATGCACCCCCCATATAAAGAATGCCATGGAAACCATTTACTAGCTAAAGATACTATGCACCCCATATAAAGAATGCCATGTAAACCATTTACTAGCTAAAGATACTATGCACCCCCATATAAAGAATGCCATGTAAACCATTTATTAGCTAAAGATACTATGCACCCCATATAAAGAATGCCATGGAAACCATTTACTAGCTAAAGATACTATGCACCCCATATAAAGAATGCCATGGAAACCATTTACTAGCTAAAGATAGTATGCACCCCCATATAAAGAATGCCATGTAAACCATTTACTAGCTAAAGATACTATGCACCCCCATATAAAGAATGCCATGTAAATTATTTACTAGCTAAAGATACTATGCACCCCCATATAAAGAATGCCATGTAAACCATTTACTAGCTAAAGATACTATGCACCCCCATATAAAGAATGCCATGGAAACCATTTACTAGCTAAAGATACTATGCACCCCCATATAAAGAATGCCATGGAAACCATTTACTAGCTAAAGATACTATGCACCCCCCATATAAAGAATGCCATGGAAACCATTTACTAGCTAAAGATACTATGCACCCCCATATAAAGAATGACATGTAAACCATTTACTAGCTAAAGATAGTATGCACCCCCATATAAAGAATGCCATGTAAACCATTTCTTAGCTAAAGATAGTATGCACCCCCATATAAAGAATGCCATGTAAAGCATTTATTAGCTAAATATAGTATGCACCCCCATATAAAGAATGCCATGTAAACCATTTACTAGCTAAAGATAGTATGCACCCCCATATAAAGAATGCCATGTAAACCATTTATTAGCTAAAGATAGTATGCACCCCCATATAAAGAATGCCATGTAAACCATTTACTAGCTAAAGATACTATGCACCCCCATATAAAGAATGCCATGTAAACCATTTATTAGCAAAATATAGTATGCACCCCCATATAAAGAATGCCATGTAAACCATTTACTAGCTAAAGATACTATGCACCCCCATATAAAGAATGCCATGGAAACCATTTACTAGCTAAAGTTACTATGCCCCCCCATATAAAGAATGCCATGTAAGCCATTTACTAGCTAAAGATAGTATGCACCCCCATATAAAGAATGCCATGGAAACCATTTATTAGCTAAAGATAGTATGCACCCCCATATAAAGATTGCCATGTAAACAATTTACTAGCTAAAGATAGTATGTACTCCCATATAAAGAATGCCATGTAAACCATTTACTAGCAAAAGTTACTATGCACCCCCATATAAAGAATGCCATGTAAACCATTTACTAGCTAAAGATAGTATGCACCCCATATAAAGAATGCCATGGAAACCATTTATTAGCTAAAGATAGTATGCACCCCCATATAAAGAATGCCATGTAAACCATTTACTAGCTAAAGATACTATGCACCCCCATATAAAGAATGCCATGTAAACCATTTACTAGCTAAAGATACTATGCACCCCCCATATAAAGAATGCCATGGAAACCATTTACTAGCTAAAGATACTATGCACCCCCATATAAAGAATGCCATGTAAACCATTTACTAGCTAAAGATACTATGCACCCCATATAAAGAATGCCATGTAAACCATTTACTAGCTAAAGATACTATGCACCCCCATATAAAGAATGCCATGGAAACCATTTATTAGCTAAAGATAGTATGCAACCCCATATAAAGAAAGCCATGGAAACCATTTACTAGCTAAAGATACTATGCACCCCCATATAAAGAATGCCATGAAAACCATTTACTAGCTAAAGATACTATGCACCCCCATATAAAGAATGCCATGGAAACCATTTACTAGCTAAAGATACTATGCACCCCCATATAAAGAATGCAATGTAAACCATTTACTAGCTAAAGATACTATGCACCCTCATATAAAGAATGCCATGGAAACCATTTACTAGCTAAAGATACTATGCACCCCCATATAAAGAATGCCATGTAAACCATTTACTAGCTAAAGATGGTATGCACCCCCATATAAAGAATGCCATGTAAACCATTTATTAGCTAAAGATAGTATGCACCCCCATATAAAGAATGCCATGGAAACCATTTACTAGCTAAAGATAGTATGCACCCCCATATAAAGAATGCCATGGAAACCATTTACTAGCTAAAGATAGTATGCACCCCCATATAAAGAATGCCATGTAAACCATTTACTAGCTAAAGATACTATGCACCCCCATATAAAGAATGCCATGTAAACTATTTACTAGCTAAAGATACTATGCACCCCCATATAAAGAATGCCATGTAAACCATTTACTAGCTAAAGATAGTATGCACCCCCATATAAAGAATGCCATGGAAACCATTTACTAGCTAAAGATACTATGCACCCCCATATAAAGAATGCCATGGAAACCATTTACTAGCTAAAGATACTATGCACCCCCATATAAAGAATGCCATGGAAACCATTTACTAGCTAAAGATACTATGCACCCCCATATAAAGAATGCCATGGAAACCATTTACTAGCTAAAGATACTATGAACCCCCATATAAAGAATGCCATGCAAACCATTTACTAGCTAAAGATACTATGCACCCCCATATAAAGAATGCCATGGAAACCATTTACTAGCTAAAGATACTATGCACCCCATATAAAGAATGCCATGTAAACCATTTACTAGCTAAAGATACTATGCAGCCCCCATATAAAGAATGCCATGGAAACCATTTACTAGCTAAAGATACTATGCACCCCCATATAAAGAGTGCCATGGAAACCATTTACTAGCTAAAGATACTATGCACCCCCATATAAAGAATGCCATGTAAACCATTTACTAGCTAAAGATACTATGCACCCCCCATATAAAGAATGCCATGGAAACCATTTACTAGCTAAAGATAGTATGCACCCCATATAAAGAATGCCATGGAAACCATTTACTAGCTAAAGATAGTATGCACCCCCATATAAAGAATGCCATGTAAACCATTTACTAGCTAAAGATACTATGCACCCCCATATAAAGAATGCCATGTAAACTATTTACTAGCTAAAGATACTATGCACCCCCATATAAAGAATGCCATGTAAACCATTTACTAGCTAAAGATAGTATGCACCCCCCATATAAAGAATGCCATGGAAACCATTTACTAGCTAAAGATACTATGCACCCCATATAAAGAATGCCATGGAAACCATTTACTAGCTAAAGATAGTATGCACCCCATATAAAGAATGCCATGGAAACCATTTACTAGCTAAAGATACTATGCACCCCCCATATAAAGAATGCCATGGAAACCATTTACTAGCTAAAGATACTATGCACCCCCATATAAAGAATGCCATGCAAACCATTTACTAGCTAAAGATACTATGCACCCCCATATAAAGAATGCCATGTAAACCATTTACTAGCTAAAGATAGTATGCATCCCCATATAAAGAATGTCATGTAAACCATTTACTAGCTAAAGATAGTATGCACCCCCATATAAAGAATGCCATGGAAACCATTTACTAGCTAAAGATACTATGCACCCCCATATAAAGAATGCCATGGAAACCATTTACTAGCTAAAGATACTATGCACCCCATATAAAGAATGCCATGGAAACCATTTACTAGCTAAAGATAGTATGCACCCCCATATAAAGAATGCCATGGAAACCAATAACTAGCTAAAGATAGCATGCACCCCCATATAAAGAATGCCATGTAAACCATTTACTAGCTAAAGATACTATGCACCCCCATATAAAGAATGCCATGTAAACCATTTACTAGCTAAAGATACTATGCACCCCCATATAAAGAATGCCATGGAAACCATTTACTAGCTAAAGATAGTATGCACCCCCATATAAAGAATGCCATGTAAACCATTTACTAGCTGAAGATAGTATGCACCCCCCCATATAAAGAATGCCATGTAAACCATTTACTAGCTAAAGATAGTATGCGCCCCCATATAAAGAATTCCATGTAAACCATTTATTAGCCAAAGATAGTATGCACCCTCCATATAAAGAATGCCATGTAAACCATTTACTAGCTAAAGATAGTATGCACCCCCATATATTTTTTGAAATGTTATTCAGAACCAATTTTATAGAGCATCAAGGCTGAATCTGACAGATGAAGATTTTGTTCATCAAGTTGAGCAAACTAGCAGTGATTTATTAGAAAGGGGGTATCATATTAATGATATACAGTGCAGCATTAAGGAAGTGAGTAAACAGAGATGCTTAAAGGCTAAACAATACTTCTCTAGGGGTGAAGACTTTAGAGAAGTTCACAGTGATGGGCGTAAAGATAATATTAGAGAAAATAAACAAACTACAATTTCATTTTACCACCCTAAAGATGCATGGATGTATAAGAACATGATAGAGAAACATTGGAATATATTGAGACTAGATAAGAGCATTAGTGGTCTGATAGACATGAAACCTAAGTATTTACTGAAGAACTATAAATCTTTGAAGAGATAGTAACGTCAACCTAATGTCAATGATAGGAAGCATGGCCCTATAAGGCCAGCCATAGAAAAAGGTACAAAAAATGTGGCAGATGTAATTTTTGTAAATATATAAACAGTACCTCTAAGTTTGAACATCCAGATCAGTTAAAGACATATGAGTGTGACATCAATGCCACCTGTGAAACAGAGTGTTTAGTTTACTTGGCCCATTGCACAGTGTGTCATAGTTTCTATGTAAGGAAGACAGACAGGTCTCTGAAGGAAAGAATATGTGAACATATTCATGCCATCTGTAAAAAGAACAAAGTGAATGCTTTGGCCAGACACACTATTAATAATGATATGGAACATGTCTTTAAATTTCTAGTTATGGGGAGAACATATGAGTATAATGAGGGGGGGGGGATCTATGGAACATCACTGAAGAACTTGAAGCTAAGATTAAGGGCTGATAGAGGTCATGGATTAAATGAATATATACCCCTGCATCCTAAGTTAAACTCTAAGCAGCTTTTTAGGTAGGATGTGCTGTGGAATGGTTCGTATGAAAGATAACTGACTTCTTGCTGCAGGAGAACATCAGAGGAAAATATAAACCTGTGCAGATATATTCTTTGTTTGTGATTGTAAATTGAAATGTCCTAAGTGAAAGCTTAGGCAGCTTTTTAGTCAAGATGTGCTGTGGAGTTGTTTGTATGATAAATTACTGACTTCTTGTTACAAGATTGAATGTGTTCTGGCGAACAGAAGTGTTATGTGCTTGTAATTGCAAACTGAAATGTTATGAACATAAGAGGAAAATGCAAACATGTGCAGATATATTCTTTGTTTGTGAATTGAAATGTCCTAAGTGAAAGATTAGTCAGTTTTTTAGGCAAGATGTGCTGTGGAGTTGTTTGTATGATAAATTACTGACTTCTTGTTACAGGCTTGTATGTGTTTTGGAGAACAGAAGTGGAAAATGTAAATATGTGCAGATATATTCTGTGCTTGTTACTGCAAGCTGAAATGTTACGGAAATTTGAATCTATATGCTTTATAAATAGGCTTTTAGAAGTGTATACATATACATTCAGATTTCTAGTTCAGTTAATGGCATGCACCTTGTAGGATGTTGCTTTAAATTTGCTTGTTCACATCAGAACAATGTATTGGTTGGTTTTAATCATGTGTCTCAAGAGGATATTTAAACTAAGAGCTGTTTTTAAAATGTATTACATATGAAGAAGTGGGGTCACCTAAGAAAGCACTTGTGTCGAATAAAGATTTTTATACTGGATTCTACAGCCGTCTCCAAGTCCTGGCATTTTGCTTTTTATTATGAAACTGAAATGACTGGCATCATTGATAAACAGTAATTCTTAGTGATTTACCAGAAAAAAAAGAATATATTGACGGACAGGACATAAATACGAGGCAAAATTGGTGATGTTCTGCAAAATCAGATAAAGATAAAAGGCAGACTAGTTCAATTAAAAAGTTAACAGAACAATAGGCTTTGCATCAAATGCATTTTATGAACATTTAAACAACAGAAACAATGAAACTCTAATAATGGGACTTGCTGACATACTATAACATTTAGTGATTTTTAGCCATCAGTGATTTATCTGAGAATAAAGAGCTGTGTTAAAGTTTGACAGTGCAGAGGGGTAAGGCTCTGTGGCCTTAATTGACCGTTTCCTTTAGTTAAGAGTGCAGGGTTTGATTCTTGCTACTTTCATTTGTCTACTATATGACTTTGAGCAAGTCACTTAACCAGGCAGTGCTTCTGGGTTCCCCCTTCGCCTGGCTTAAAACATAGAAAGACAAACATGTGAGGCTAAATACTCATGTGCAGTTTCTGAACAATAAAAGCAAAGCTGAATCATGGTCAAATAGGACCCTACTCAGACTAATGGACAAGACCCTGCAGAACCAAACCAATATCCCATTATTTGCCTGTCTCTCACCAATTACCATAAAACACTGTTGAAACCTGTTAATGTGCATACTATTTTCTTTACTTTCACAATGATTACAGAAATTTTGATATAATTTAAAACTTTTATTTAAAACATTTTAACAAAAACACTGACATCCATTTGATGAACAAAATAAAACACTCACTTTGAAAGCAGACAGCATGAGCAATGGTATACCACATGGAGTGCTCATCACAACCTCTTATTTTGAATATCTGTGAAAATATATGAATAGAGAACATATGCAGATTGTGACAGTACATTTGTGATATATATTGCTAAATGTGATTTATGTATAGTGTTCTATGTTGATATGACTACACATAAACTGAAGTAAAGGATATGGAAGCATTTTCTGATATTAGAACTCAAGAGGCCACTAATGCTTTATACAGACATGTCAAAGAAAATACTGCACAACATACGTTTAAGTTTGCAGCATTAGAAGTGACATATGCAAGTAAGAGAGGTAGCTGTATGAAATTGATGTTAGAAAATAAGGAATATAGGTGGATTAATGAAGTGAGAGCAGATAGATCTCCTAGTATTAACAATGCTGCTTCTTTGAAACCTGTATTGAAAGCAAAACACTTTAGATAATAATAATTTTTAAATCCTGTGATAAATTACTTAGGTTCATAGGTTCATAGGGTCATACTAGGCTATCTGCCCTGGGGCATTTATAAGCCTAGCCCGATTGTGTTTGGCTTACGCCACCCCTTGATTTGAGTATACTGTGCCCTTTTTAAAGTTTAGTTTACTGTGCCTCTGTCTAATAGTGACACGGAAGTAATCCCCGGGACAAACCTATGATCCCCCATCCACTCATCAAGATTCTTCTTGAAGAGAGTCAGTGAGGTGCTCTGCCTAACATGAATTGGAATTCTATTCCAGAGCGAAGGGAGCCTCTGGGTTATGAGTCTGTCCCTCCAGCATGTTCTATTTATTTCTGTGCTGAGGTTCAAGTCCCTCGAGCATGTGGCTCTAAGGGATTTAGATTTACTGAGGTGGAGCATGTCCATTAATTCTGGGTTGGACATAGCTTTATATGTCAGGCATAGATCACCTCGAAGTAGGCGGTATGCAACTGAGTAGAGCTGGAGTTTTTTTAACCGAGCAGCATATGGCATCTGTTTGAGTCCCTTGATCCTCCTGGTGAGGTAATTTTGGGGTCTTTCTAATTGCTGCAGGTGTCGGGTAAGGTACATCCCAAAGTGGGCATTGTATTCTATGATGGGCCTGATGAGGGATGAATAAAGGGGCACGACTACTTCTCTTGATCTAGATGTGAATCCTTTCATGATGAGGTGGGTTATGTAGAAGGTCTTTCTAACCACTTTGGCAATGTGGTTGTCAAAGGAGAGATTGCTATCAACTTGGGTCCCCAGATCCCTAATTACTTTCTCTGTACTTAATGGGTTACCACCTATGTGGTAATTTGTGGGCACATTGTTTTTGCCAAAGGGTATGACTATACACTTTTTGGCATTTAGCTTCAGACCATGGCTCTGGCACCAGTTATCCATCTCTGCGAGACCTTTTTGAAGGATGTTTGTGTCAGTTGGAGAGTCGATTATGGCACTCAGTTTGCAGTCATCTGCGAACTTGGTGAGCCATAGTCCTCCCACATTGGCCTGTACCTCAGAAAAGTAAATACTGAACAAGAGAGGTCCCAGGACAGAACCTTGTGGGATGCCACTTGTGACCGGTTTCGAGTCTGACATGGCTCCAGCAACTCTGACTCTGTGGGTTCTGTCTTTGAGCCAGTTTGCGACCCATCTTGTGACATAGGGGTTTATATTTAGGCTGCATAGCTTATCTATGATGCCTGAGTGGGGTATTGTGTCAAATGCCTTTGCGAGGTCCAGATAGGCTGTGTGGACTACCTTCCCTTCATCTATGGCCTTGGTGACTGTTTCGAAGAAGATGACCAGGTTCAAAAGGCAGGATCTGCCCTTGACGAAGCCAAATTGGGTAGGATCTAGTGTCTGTAGGTCCCCAATGTCTTTGTTTATGAGTTCCATGATGATCCTCTCCATAGCCTTGCAGACTAGGCTAGTCAGGCTTATGGGGTGATAGTTTCCAGGGTCCATAGAGGCGCCACCTTTGTGGAGTGGGACCACTGTTGCTGTATGCCATTCTTTGGGCACATATCCTGTAGTGAGGCTGAGATTGTACAGCAGTTTTACTTGAGGGATTAGTTCTTCTTGGAGTTCATGTAGGACGCAACCCGGGATGCCATCTGGTCCCATGGAAGCAGTGTTTTTTGCTTTGGAGAGGGCGGCCTTCACCTGAGCATCAGAGATGTTTGGGAGGCTGCACTCTGCCAGGATAGATACTTGCTCTTTTGGGGGTGGGGGGTGGAGAAGTTTGCACTGAACCTGTCTGCCAGGATATTGGCGATATCTGCGGGTTCAGTGTATTTTTTGTCATTTAGAATCAACTCAGAACAAGTCTGGGAGTTGCATCCCAGGTTCCTAACATAACTGAAAAAAGCCTTATGATTGTCTTTAGTGTCCTGTGCAATTTTTCTCTCGAAGCTGGCCTTGGAGGATTTTATGAGGGATTGTAATTTTTTGCTAGTACTGATCCCTTTTAGGGATTTTGCTCTATCATGTAGTAGCTTCCTCCTTCTGTTGCACAGTTTATTTATGGCTGGGGTCCACCAGACTGGACGCCTGCCTTTGGATGATTGGGTCTTGATTTTGTTTGGGATAGCATGATCCATGCATTCCTGGAGATGTCCATAGAATGCGTTTATATAGGCTTCTGCAGTTTGGGCCGTAGTTTCCACTGGCCCTGGGGCCTTGAAGGATTCCACTTCGGTTTTGAGAAGTGTGAAGTTTGCTTTTGAGAAGTTTTTCACTGTGGTTTTCTGGGCTGGGGGTGGGGTCGGGATGTGGATATCCAGTGGAATTAATTTATGGTCTGATCTTACCAATGAGGGATATACTACTGTTAAAGTCATGTGATAAATTGTTACATATTTAAGACTTTTATTGTTTCTATTTGTATCATGACTTGAAAAAATATTTTGTGAAGTTGTTTGAGCTTGTTTTATTAAATAAATAAAATGCTATACTAAATTATCTTTATATCATGCTATACAAACAGACTTACATATACGATATTCTTTTCTGTTCATATTTAACCTGCAAATTGACTGTTATGGTTTAATCCATTAAACTACAACAGACATACTGGGATTTAGAGTCAAACAGAATATAGTGAAGAACTAATTAAGGGCTATCTATATGACGTGTATAGGAATTTAAGACAAACACGTAATAAGTTTGCTAACAGCTTGGGACAACCTATTATTGAAAAGTGTCTCTTCACATGGGCAACCCAGGAACACTATATGGTGAAATGACTTGGCCAGAGTCACACTAGACAAACAAAGGCTGACAGAATCAAAAGATGCACTATAGGAACTAGCTCATTAACAGCTTATAGCCTTAAATCATCTGCACTAAGTACCAAATTGTTATAACCCAGTACAATGCATTTCACACCCTTGTGCCTGCAAAAACAAGATAGATTATAAATGCATTGATACTTAATATCTTAACATTAAACTTGTAGACTTTATGCTGTGCAGTTTTTTCACAGCTAAATAAGCATACTGTCAACCAATGACAAAACACGGAAACCAAAGAACGTACCCAAAGATCATGGCTCATTTGATGAAGCTCCTGTTTACAACTTATTCTAAGTACGTTTCCATTCCTTATACCTTCTTGCTCTTCATTCTTCACTTACATCTTTACCTCTATCAAATTCTCTTCCATTTCTATCGGAATATACCATAAGCCTATTTTACCTCACTTTATATTACAGTTCCTGTTTGTATTAGACTAACTTACCTTTAATTTCTCTACAAACTGTCTAAAATTTATTTAAATATTCAATGATTGTTGTATAACTTGTATTGATTCTTGACCAATGGTTTTATATTATGTCTAATTTGTTATAATTATTTAAACTGCAGATTTTTTTGTTTTATTTTGAAAATTGTAAAATTATTTTTCTTAAAATGTTTTGCAATAATTTGAAGCTTTTCTCCCCAGGCTTCCACTGAAAAATGGGCTTCTACCTAATTGGACTTTCCCAGTAATCAAATATCAATAAATAAATAAATAAATACATACATACATACAACTGATTCCTTCCATTACACTGTAACTTATCTAATATGCAGGACACACACACACAGACACACACACACACACACACACACACACACACACACACACACACACACACACACACACACACACACATATATGCAACTATCAATTACACCCCCTTGTATGACTGCTTGCATCCAGATATTTGCTTGGGATAAAATGAATGAACTTTTACATAAATTATCACCAAGAACAGTATTTCATCTCCCTACTGTAAAAACTATATCATGAATTTCACTGCACCCTCCATGCCTCGCAAACTCTTGTCCCAAGAGTTGGAGACAAACCCCTAACAATCAGGAATATATTTTAAATAGTTATCTTACATTTTTAGAAAGCTGAATTAGCAAGCATTGTCTGAAGGTCACAAAGTCTGAAATTCACATGCCTGCCATTATTTAGTGCCTGTAATCCACAATCATTTGCCAGAAAGCTACAAGTTCTGTAAGGAACAGACCAAAATAATTAAATTCTTTGTTCAAGAATTCTGAACAATGCTAAAAATAATTGGTCTGGGGGAGTCAAATGCCACAAAAGAGACAGATTTTAGACAGTGTTTTTTATCTATATGTTAACCACATAAACCCACTAGAGAAAGTGTCCCTTTTCAGGGGAGACCCAGGAGTACTGTCTGTGCCTTTCTCACAGTCACACTATAGGCAAATGAAGGTGGGAGGATTCAAACTTTGCACTTTTGACTACAGGGAAGTAACAGCTCAGAGACTGGATGGACAACTACAGGATACATTACTTATTTTGTACCTCCCAATTTATTTTTCCCCTATCTGTTGATTCCACCAGTCAAACTAATCATTTAGCCAAGGGGAAGCATTTATATTTACATTTCTGCCAATTCTTATTTTATTGCGAATGGTAGGGATAGCCCTGTTTCTTGAAACTTCAGTCTCACACAGTCCCAGTAGTCATTAAGCACTCTGCCAAGTCACCATTGCCCTGACAGTTCTGCAAACTAAGGTACACCCACCTCAGCTCTTTTCTCCCAGGAAATGCCCCACTTTAAAATAAGACATGCCTTCTTTTAAAATACACATGCACTCCTAACACCACCATGTTTTTAGATGCCCATAAAACAACATTGTCTATGAGGCTGTGTTAGAGTTATTACTGAGTAATTGTTTTTCAGAATGTGAATAAAAAAACAAGGCAAGGGGACATATTGTAGGTGGGCTTAAAGTACCATTTTCATAGCTGCAAAAAAAAGCATATTAGACAAGACAAGTTCCCATTTATTTAGTATGCATATTATCTCATAGTGTAAACTTTTGAATTATACCGCTGCAGGTTATAAACATATATATATATATATATATATATATATATATATATATATATATATATATATATATATATATATACATATATACACTGCCAATAGACATGTGTATATTCATATATGAGTGTTTTATATATATATATATATATATATATATATATATATATATATATATATATATATATATATATATGTGTGTGTGTGTGTGTGTGTGTGTGTGTGTTTGTGTGTGTGTGTGTGTGTGTGTGTGTGTGTGTGTGTGTGTGTGTGTGTCTGCGTATATAGTAAATATATATCTGTATATAATATATATATATATATATATATATATATATATATATATATATATATATATAGAATATATGTGCATGTGTAGGAGAAAGAAATTTAATCAAATTTGATTAGTCAGCATCTGTTTTGTTGACACAATTTGGCCGACAAAACAGATGGCCAACAGGTATGCAAGACTGCACAAATGTCATGGTATTCCTTGCTATTGCGCAATGTCACAGTTAGAATAATAGTTAGCAGAGGGTGTGAGGGTGCAGGGGGCTTGGACCTTACAAAAAAGTCCTTTCTTTCTCTTTTTTTGTGTTGTAGATTTGCATGCACCAAGGTTATTGCTTGGCACATGGGTAGTTATGTGTCAATGTTTACATTGTTGATGTTTTGTTGTGAAAGTTGGGTCAGTTGTTCTAATTTAGTAGACTGGTTTTATATAAAAACATGCACATATAAATACACACACACACACACACACACAAACATGCACACACACGCACACACACACACACACACACACACACACACACACACACACACACACACACTCGTATATGCATACACACTCACCCACACACACATATACACACAAAACGCAAGTATAAAGAACATCCATGACTTTGCCTCATATTCCTGCCCACACCCCTTGCTACATTGTTGCTGTTTGGTAAATCTGAGGATTTCAGTCGTCCACTAAATCCAGATATTAATGATTTGTAAAATGTACCTTGAAGCAAATCTTGCTTTTGGACAGAGTTTCTTTGGCTAGGTTGTGTGTTGGCTAAGAGTCCTTCATGTTTTTGTGCAGACAGCAGTGGTTTCTCTTATTAGGTTGCAGTTTCAGAAACTGCACTTTGAATCAAAATCAAATGAACTATTAATTTGTTGAGTGTACTGGAATTGCCAAATCAAACACTTGAGAAGCAGATGGCAGCAACTAATAAACATGCAAGAAATAAATGTATCACACAGGATTTGTTGAACAATTTCATGAAGTCAATTTGGAGTGTATGTTGAAAGTTCATAAGTGCATAGAAAGAGCTTAATATATTCCGGTTAATACATTTATTTCATGCCTGTTCTTTCATTACTGCTGTCTGCTTTCCCAGTGCACATTTTCTTTAACTCTCTTTGTCCTTTAACACGTGCAGCTTTTGTCAGTAGTGCTATTGTTTTTTAAATAAACTCAATGATTTTGCCTTCTACTTTTGCCCCATCCTTTATTAATTTGTAGAGGTTCATAACATGCATGTTGAAGCAAAACTTGTTTTATTAACTTTCAATGAATCTGAGTTTCAGTTAACAAATATCTGTGCTTTTGTGCTAACAATATCTTTAAGTAGGTCGAGTAAGAGTTGTTAGATTGATTCTCCTGTCTTGGAAAACAAACTGCACTGATGCAACAATGATGCAAGTAAACATTTACTTGCAGAGAGGATATATAATATACATATACACATGCCATACCTCTCAGCCTCTTAGCACAAGAAATCTGGAGAAAGCCAAATTAATGGGAGACAAAGATTCAAAAATAGGGACAGATTTTAGTTATTGCTCTTATAAACTTAGACAAATGCTAGAATAATATGTTTTGTATTAACATACATTTTCTGAAAGATATGAAGTCTGAAACTTAAATCCCAGTTTTTATTTAGTGACTTCAAACCTCAGCGATTTGCCTGAAAACCACAACTTTTATAAAGAACATACCAAAAATATGTTGAAAAAATCTGGACATTCTGCAAAAATATGGTCAGTTGAGAGATATGACATATGCTTATATTAAGGGACCTCTATGAATACATTTCAATTATCCCTGAATTTGCAGGATGTTCATAGGTTCATAGGTTTATAGGTTCATACTAGGCTATCTGCCCTAGGGCATTTATAAGCATAGCCAGAATGTGTTTGGCTTTCGCCACCCATTTTAAATTTATTTTGCTATGCCCTTTTTCGAGGTTAGTATACTGTGCCTCTGTCTAACAGTGACACAGAAGTGATACCCAGGGTAAACCTACGATCTCCCATCCACTCATCAAGATTCCTCTTGAAAAGAGTCAATGAGGGACTCTGCCTAACCTCGACTGGGATTTTATTCCAGAGTGAAGGGAGCCTCTGGGTTATGAATCTGTCCCTCCAGCATGTCCTATTTATTTCAGTGCTGAGGTTCAAGTCTCTCAAACGCGTAGCTCGATGGGATTTGGATATTCTGAGGTGCACCATGTCCATTAATTCCGGGTTGGACATGGCTTTATACGTCAGGCACAGATCGCCTCTGAACAGGCGGTATGCCACTGAGTAGAGCTGGAGTTTCTTTAACCGGGCAGCATATGGCATCTGTTTGAGCCCTTTGATCCTCTTGGTGAGGTACTTTTGGGGTCTTTCCAGTTGCTGCAGGTGTCTGGTAAGGTACATCCCAAAAGGGGCATTGTATTCAATTATGGGCCTGATGAGGGATGAGTAAAGAGGCACGATGACCTCCCCTGATCTAGATGTGCATTCCTTCATGATTAGGTGGGCTATATAAAATGTTTTTCTAACCACTTTGGCCACGTGGTTGTCAAATGAGAGATTGCTATCAACTTGGGTCCCCAGGTCCCTAATTACTTCTTCTGTACTTAATGGATTACCACCTATGTGGTAATTTGTGGGCACTTTGTTTTTGCCAAAGGGGATGACTATACACTTTTTGGCATTTAGCTTGAGGCCATGTCTCTGGCACCAGTTGTCTGTTTCTATGAGGCCCTTTTGGAGGATGCTTGTGTTGGCTGGAGAGTCGATTATGGCGCCCAGTTTGCAGTCATCTGCGAACTTGGTCAGCCACAGTCCTTCCGTGTTGGCCTGTACCTCTGAGAAATATATACAGAACAAGAGAGGTCCCAGGACTGAGCCTTGTGGGACACCACTTGTAACTGGTTTGTTGTCTGACATGGCTTAAGCAATTCTAACCATGTGGGTTCTGTTCTTGAGCCAGTTTGCAATCTATCTAGTGACATAGGGGTTTATATTTAAGCTGGTGAGCTTATCTATAATGCCTGAGTGGGGTATTGTATCGAAGGCTTTTGCGAGGTCCAGGTAGGCTGTGTGGACCAGCTTCCCCTCGTCAATGGCCTTGGTGACTGTTTCAAAGAAATCAACCAGGTTTAAGAGGCAGGATCTGCCCTTAACAAAGCCGAACTGGGTAGGATCCAGTGTCTGTAGGTCCCCAATCTCTTTATTTATGAGGTCCATGATGATCCTTTCCATAGCTTTACAGACTAAGCTAGTCAGGCTTATGGGGCGATAGTTTCCAGGATCCGTTGAGGCACCACCTTTATGGACAGGGACCATTGTTGCTGTATGCCACTCTTTGGGCACATATCCTGTAGTAAGGCTGAGATTGAACAGTAGTTTTATGTTTGGGTTTAGCTCTTCTTGGAGTTCATGTAGGATGCAACCCGGGACACCGTCTGGTCCCATTGATGCTGTGTTTTTTGCTTTGGAGAGGGCGGCTCTTACCTGAGCATCTGAGATGTCAGGGGCAGCACTCTGCTGGGATAGATATTTGCCCTTTAGTGGGGAGGAGTTTGCGCTGAACCTGTCAGCTAGGATGTTGGTAATGTCTGTGGGTTCGGTGTATTTTTTGTCATTTTGGACTAATTCTGAGCATATCTGGGAATTACCACCCAGGTTCCTAACATAACTAAAGAAAGCCTTGTGATTATTCTTAGTGTCCTGTGCAATTTTTCTCTCGAAGCTGGCCTTAGACAATTTTATGAGTGCCCGTAGTTTTTTGCTAATACTGATCAGTGATGCCTTCCCTTTTTGGGATTTTGCTCTATCATTTAGTAGCTTCCTCCTTCTATTGTATAGTTTGTTTATGGCTGGGGTCCACCAGACAGAATGTCTGCATTTGGAGGATTGGGTCTTGGTTTTATTTGGGATCGCATGATCCATGCATTCTTGAAGGTGTTCATAGAATGCGTTTATAAAGGATTCTGCGGTCTGGGCCTTATTTTCCACAGGCCCATGGGCTTTGAAGGATTCCACCTCAGTTTTGAGGAGTGTGAAATTTGCTTTAGAGAAGTTTTTCACTGTGGTTTTCTGGGCAGGGGGTGGGGTTGGGATGTGAATATCCAGTGAGATTAGTTTATGGTCTGATCTTACCAGTGAGGGATACACTTCTGGTCTGGAGTATAGAGTCCCCATGTTGGTGATGATCAGGTCCAGTATGTTTTCCCCTCTTGTGGGGGTGGTAACAAGTTGTTCCATAGCATTTAAGTTTATAAATTCTAGGAACCTTTGGGCTAGGGTGTTGGAGCTAGAGTAATGCTCCCAGTCTATGTTTGGGTAGTTGAAGTCACCCAATATAATGGTGTTTGGAGAGACCTTCATATTTTCCAGTGTTCTCAGGAAGGCCGAGTGGGGTTCCTGGGTTTGGGAGGGTGGTCTGTAGCAGGCTATAAACTGGAAGGCAGTTTTACCCACTGTTAGTTGCACATGGATAGTCTCTGATGCTTCGTGCTTTGCCACCAACCTGGAGGTGTGGGTATCTTTGATGAATATCGATACTCCCCTCCTTTTGTGGTTCGGTCCAAGTTTTGGGGCGAAAAGCATGGTATGAGGTATAACCTGGTAGTGCTGGGGTGCTCTCGGAGCCCTGAACCAGGTTTCTGTTACTGCACAGATATCGATGTTCTCCATGCTAAGAAGAGTTTCAGTCGTGCATCTTGAGGTTTAGACTTCTGGCTGAGTAGCATTACTCTTAGTTTCTTATCCCTTGTGATACCTATGGAGTTGGGTTTGTCTTTTGAGCCTTGCCTAAAAAGGCACTATGGGGGTAGCAAGAGCCTTTGCCAATATCCAAAAGCCCAGGGGTGACAGGTGCAAGCTGTCCCTAGCGAAGCATCGTGGCTTGTCGAGCATATCATCCCAAGCTGACAGGCATTGGATCCCCTTTGAATGACACCAGTACTTAAGCCAATTGTTGAAATTGATCATCTTGTCTTCATATTGTGGCATCATTCTTGGTGAGGGTAAGATGCTACTCAAGGTCAGGGTCATACCGGCCTGGGCTACATGCTCAGAGAGCTCCTCTATGTCTAGATAAAGAGATGCCAAGAAAACGACGTGAACCAGGAATAAAGCCAGAAACCACACAACTTTTACACGTTTCGTTCACATTTAATAATGCATGAACTTCTTCAGAAAAGTTGTTTCCATTGTGACTACCATTTATATACTAATTAAATTAAATCACATGACCATGACTGACCAATGTTTTTTTTAAAAAACTCAATATCATGAAATTATTCACTACAAAAAATTAGTATAAAATTTATACACTATCTTTAAATATATTAAATTACAAATATGTTACATTTAATATAAAACATCTGATGTTGTATTCTATTTGCTTATAAAAAACATTTAATATTAATAACATCGTTTAACCCAGGTGGCTGATCTGCATTAAGCAAGAGCTGCCATAAAGCTTCCCTACATTCTAAATAAACTTTATAGTTTCCAGAAAATAAGTCATCTTTTACTCTTTCCAAAACTGAAAATCTAAACTTTTTGAATTCTGTACAAACCAAAGCATGCCTTGCAAGAGCATTGGACGTGTCTTTTTTCTTTATAGCTAAATTGTGTTCGTAAATACGCCTATATAAAGCCCTAATTGTTTTACCCATGTAGAAATGTTCGCATGAATCACATACAGCTAAATACACCACATTGTGTGTCTTACAAGTGTAATACCCCCTAGTGTAGATAGTCTTTCTTAAATGTTTAAAAAAAGTGAAACTATTCCCTGATATGTACCTACACTGTTTGCAATTATTACAGGGAAAAGTACCTTGACAACATACTTCCTTATTGGTTTTTATACTAATTGTTTTTTTGTATGTGAATAATGGAACCTTACCAATAACAGAACACAAATCATTATTACCAAGTAGTACCTTCCAATTGTCAATAATTATGTTCCTAATCCAAGTCATCTCATTTGAGATTGGAATGGGAAAACGTGTACTCACCACAAGTTCCAACTTTTATGTTCGTTGTAACCCTAGAAGTTGGTACAGGCAAAAGTAAAATAGGACGTGCAACGTCTGACCTTAACACATGCACTTATTTTAGTATATTTCTAAGCCATGTATTATCATAACCTCTATGTGTAAAGAAAGCTAAAAGTTTGTCAGCTGCTTCCAAAAACATCTCATCTCTACTTGTCAGTCTACTTAAACGAATAAACTGTCCTTTCACTACACCACGTTTCATGAACTTAGGATGTAAACTGTCGTGGTGTAGATACTGGTTGACAAAACTGGACTTTCTGAAGATGTCACTTTCAAATTTGTGTTGCTCTTGGTTTACACTGAGGTGTAAATCTAAAAAAATCTATACTTTCACCAAAGTGACCAATTGTAAACTTCAAAAAATGTCGAATTATTTAGATCTACAAACTCATGGAATGATACCTCGTCTCCACTCGATAAAAGAAACAAATCATCTATATATCTTTTATAAAACAAAATGTTGTAGACCAAAGGATGTGAATACAAAAACTTAGTTTCCCACATGGCCATGACTATATTGGCAAAACTTGGAGCGACTCTAGAACCCATTGCAATACCCGAAATTTGTTGGAAATGTGTCCTCAAATTGAAAAAAATAGTTTTCTAGGATGACCTCCATCAAAGCACATAAAGTACTGACTAAGTTGTTTTCCATGTTTGTATGACTAGTCAAATATTCCCTCATAAATTCCACTCCAATGGTTTGGTTAATGCTTGTATATAATGAAACCACTTCTACCGATGCAAAATAGAATGACATTTCTCCTAAGGTGAAATGACGCAACTGTTCTAACAGATGCCATGAATCCCTCAAATATGACCTAGTATTTTGCACTATTGGATTAAGCCACTTATCCAACCATATTGAGATTAATTCAGTTTTAGAACAACTGGCTGAGACAATTGGTCTAAATGGTATGTTCTCACTAGATTTATGAAGTTTGGGGATGCCAAATATCGTGGCTATTCTTGGAAACTCATTGATCAAAAAGTCGTACACTAAATTATCAATATTACCTTGAGTAAATAGGTCAAATAAAATGTAATCAACTTTTTTAAAACATTCCAAAATGTAATCTTTGGTGACTGTCTTATAACAGCCCTGATCATTGAGCAAAAGCTTCATTCTATACTATAATCTCTAGCATTCATTATGACAATAGTACCTCCCTTGTCAGCTTTCATTATGCGCCATTCACTCTTGTTGGCAACGTAATCCAAAGCTTTACGTTCATCAAGAGACAAATTTTGCACCATATTATGACTGCAATCTCTCATATGTCTAAAACCTTGTTCACATAATCTACCAAACACCAACAAAGTGGAATTCAAAAGGGGATTAAATGTACTTTTCTTCTTTAAAACATTTTCCCCAAGGTCAGACTTAACTACACCATCATAAATATACTTCAAATTTAGTTTTCTAAGGTACAACTTAAAGTCTAGGAATGTTCACATTATTGGAAGGAATAAATGAAAAACCTTTCTGAAGTACAGTAGTAATATTAGAAGGCAAACAATCATGAGTTAAATTTAAAATAGTGATATTGTAATTCAGTTCTTTTTGCGGTTCTTCCCCCTTCCTTTGTTCCTCATTTGTACTTTCCCATACCAACTTGGAACTTTGGTGTTCCCTGCTTTGTCTGTTAGAAAAGGACCACTTTTGTTTCCATTGGAAACCACATTTGCAAAGGATGTGTTAGCTGTCATATTATTACCAGTCCCAGAGTCGTTTTGGTGACTGTTATCGGACAGAACACACTGTTGCATAGGTGACATATTGTTGTTAACATGATTATCATGATTGTCACTATCATTTGTGATATTCTTATCCAATCCATTTAACATACCCCCGTTGTTTATTTTCTTTTTCACAGGGTATGCAGTGTTGTTGTTATAAGCCACCAAGTCCCTTTTTAACTTTTTTTGCTTCCTTTCCACAATGGAAGCTCGAACCCTGTCTAGTTTAGCGTTTATACTAAAATACAAAGTCGCAACCTGATTAAACACATTGGAAGCCCGTATCTTGGCATCCAATGATTCTGTTTGTTCTTTAAGTGTAACCAGAATGCGGATCAGCCACCTGGGTTAAACGATGTTATTAACATCAAATGTTTTTTACAAGCAAATAGAATATAACATCAAATGTTTTATTATCATTATATGTAATATAATTGTAATTTAATACATTTAAAGATAGTGTATAAATTTTATACTAATTTTTTGCAGTGAATAATTTCTTGATATTAATTGAGTTTTTTTTTAAAAACATTGGTCAGTCATGGTCATGTGATTTAATTTAATTAGTATATAAATGGTAGTCACAATGGAAACAACTTTTCTGAAGAAGTTCATGCATTATTACATGTGAACAAAACGCGTAAAAGTTGTGTGGTTTCTGGCTTTATTCCTGGTTCACGTCGTTTTCTTGGCATCTTTTTATCTAGTTCAGTTGTTAGTGTTTTTTGGTTTTTCAAGCTCCTCTATGTCTCTTTTCATGTAGTCCAGGGAGGTACGTCTCAGGTCATTCACACCAGCATGGACAATGACTGAGTCATATTTGTACTTGCCTTGGAGTGACCTGAGTGCTTGTGTTACGTGGCGGATCCTAGCGCCCGACAGGCTGCTCACCGTGACCCTCTCCTTTTTCAGCCTGGTGAGCAGGACGTCAGTGTGCCTGACGATAGAGTCACCTATTACAAGTGTATCAGGTGTGTTGTTTAGTCTTAAGGGCTGTGACTGTTCGGCACACTGGCTTTGTGAGATATATGTTGCACGTGTTTTGTTTTGGGGTAGCGGTTGCTTGGGTGTCTGCTTTGGAGGTCTCTGCTGCTTAGGCAGATCTTTATTTAGAGCCTCCGAGTATGTTTTTGTGTGATTATGTGTTTGGTTTGCTGTCATGGTAGGTCTATGTGAGACTGGAATTGTAGTGAGTGTGGTTTCCTTCTCCTCCTGACTGGTTATGCCAGTACTGAGTTGAGAGAGCTTAGCCTCCAGTTTGGCTATATGGTTGCATCTCTCACATGTGTTGGAATTTGTTGGGAGGAGGAGAGGGTTGTCTGTGTACATGAGGCAGTTGTAACATTGCCTCAAGATTCCCAGATTCACCAGCTGGACCGAGAGGAGATTGACAACTGACCTTTGGACATGCTAGAATAATATTGGGAATTCCTTTATAATTGAAAACAAGGGCCAGTGGGGAGTGAGGGTGAAGTGCTTTTAATTTTTAGTGCTGACTTATATAATTGCTTTAGTGAGCAAGTGCCAGGTAACTTAAGTGCACTGTGTTACAGGTAACTTAAATGCAAAAATGACAAACAGTAACTTTCTTTCAAGTGAAACAAGGAAATAAGTACAGTAAGCAATGCAGATATCACTAGTGATCCACAGAAGCTGAGAAGCTGCGTATTAGGTGGAATTAGCGTTCCAGGAAATAACAAGCAAACAAACAACAACCATATAAACAAAGCTAGATTCAGCAGGCCTGGATCTAGTCTATGCTAAAACAAACAAGGTGTACCAATTTCAGTAAGATACAGTTCAAATATTCAGGCACTATAAACCTTTAACCAGAAATTCCCAGCTCAGAAGGGCAGAGTCCAGCCTCTTCTCCCACAAGAGTGCAGACCACGAACGTTCTTAATGTAAAATAACTGGCCTGAAGCCCAAGTGCTTAAACCAGAACTAATACACTTTAAGAATAACAGACACTGGGCTCTCAATCAGCAGTTCCCAACTTAGAAGGATGAAAGCTACCTGTCCTGCCACCACAGTGCATGCCACAAACCTTCCTAATGTAAAACAACTGGTCTGAAGCCCAAGTGCTTAATCCAAAAGACTTAGAATGATAGCTACACTTTAATCAAGTTACTACCAAGCAGTAATAAATACAATTGAATACTTTAGAGAATGCCTGGATTAGTGCTCAAGTTACACAAACAAAGCTAGATCCAGCAGGCCCGAATCCAGTCTATGCCACAGCAAACAAGGCGCACCAACTTCAGTAAGAAGCAGTTCAGATATGCATGCACTATAAGCCTTTAACCAGAAATTCCCAGCTCAGAAGGGCAGAGTCCAGCCTCTCCTCCCACAAGAGTGCAGACCACGAACCCTCTTAATGTAAAATAACTGGCCTGAAAGCCCAAGTGCTTAAACCAGAATTAATACACTTTTAGAATAACAGACACTGAGACCTCAATCAGCAGTTCCCAACCTAGAAGGATGTAAGCTACCTGTTCTGCCACTACAGTGCAGACCACAAACCCTCTCAGTGCAAAACAACTGGTCCGAAGCCCAAGTGTTTAAACCAAAAGGCTTAGAATGAGTTACACCAAGCAGTAATAAATACAATTGAGTACTTTTAAGATGATGCAAAAGTAAAATAAAGTAGGTAGAAACACAAGTACAGTAAAAGCAGATGATTTTTTTTTCTGAACAAGTGCTGAGATCAAAGAAACAGATTTGAGTGCTGAAACTAGAAAACTGGCTAGTTATAAGAAAAAAAAACTAAGCTAGAAGGCTTCCTCCAACACAGAAGGGCTTGGGGGCTCAGAAGCCTACAAATAGTCTATACCACTTAACAGGAAAGGCAGGAAACAAGCTTAATTTTTTTTTTCTGTTTCCCAGATGCTCTCTTTGTACACAGTAGGAGTGCCTGAAACCAGAATATGATCTCACTGCACTCAGTTGAGGGAGCAAATGAGATGGGCCCAGAAGGAGTATCCAAACACAAATTTACAAGAGGGGTGGGCAGTTTCAAGGCCACTAAAAACTTCCAGTTCAGTTAATATTCCTGCAACACAGTTAAAATCAATTTAAATACTGCATTTTTTGGGTAAAAAATTGCAGATAAAGGTACTTAAATTCTCTTATACGTCCAGTTGAATACAGCTAGTTATTAGCCGGCCAAAGCTGAGGTTTTTAAGCAGAAAATATTTCACACTGAACCACTTTAATAGGCAAGGACAGGAAATCAAAGAATGTGGCTACCCCACACCTGTAATTACTAGCAAATAACAAAATTAAGCAAACACTGACTAACTTCCAGTTCAGTTAATATTCCTGCAACACAGTTAAAATCAATTTAAATACTGTATTTTTTGAAAAAAAAAGTGCAGATAAAGGTACTTAAATTCTCTTATACGTCCAGTTGAATACAGCTAGTTCTCAGCCGGCCAAAGCTGAGGTTTTTAAGCAGAAAATATTTCACACTGTACCACTTAAATAGGCAAGGACAGGAAATCAAAGAATGTGGCTACCCCCACACCTGTAATTACTAGCAAATAACAAAATTCAGCAAACACTGACTAACTTCCAGTTCAGTTAATATTCCTGCAACACAGTTAAAATCAATTTAAATACTGTATTTTTGAAAAAAAGTGCAGATAAAGGTACTTAAATTCTCTTATACGTCCAGTTGAATACAGCTAGTTCTTAGCCGGCCAAAGCTGAGGTTTTTAAGCAGAACATATTTCACACTGTGCCACTTAAATAGGCAAGGACAGGAAATCAAAGAATGTGGCTACCCCCACACCTGTAATTACTAGCAAATAACAAAATTCAGCAAACACTGACTAACTTCCAGTTCAGTTAATATTCCTGCAACACAGTTAAAATCAATTTAAATACTGTATTTAAAAAAAAAATGCAGATAAAGGTACTTAAATTCTCTTATACGTCCAGTTGAATACAGCTAGTTATTAGCCGGCCAAAGCTGAGGTTTTAAAGCAGAAAATATTTCACACTGAACCACTTTAATAGTCAATGACAGGAAATCAAAGAAGGTGGATACCCCACACCTGTAATTACTAGCAAATAACAAAATTCAGCAAACACTGACTAACGTCCAGTTCAGTTAATATTCCTGCAACACAGTTAAAATCAATTTAAATACTGTATTTTTTGAAAAAAAGTGCAGATAAAGGTACTTAAATTCTCTTATACGTCCAGTTGAATACAGCTAGTTCTTAGCCAGCCAAAGCTGAGGTGTTTAAGCAGAAAATATTTCACACTGTACCACTTAAATAGGCAAGGACAGGAAATCAAAGAATGTGGCTACCCCCACACCTGTAATTACTAGCAAATAACAAAAATCAGCAAACACTGACTAACTTCCAGTTCAGTTAATATTCCTGCAACACAGTTAAAATCAACTTAAATACTGTATTTTTAGAAAAAAAAGTGCAGATAAAGGTATTTAAATTTTCTTATATGTCCAGTTGAATACAGCTAGTTCTTAGGCGGCCAAAGCTAAGGTTTTAGTTTGCATTATAGTTTTCTATGGTCCTCATACATTGTTTTATTTTATGTAAGTCATAGTTACTCTATAGATGCAGACATAAAAAAAAACAAATTTTCCTTATAAAACCATTTCTGAAACCTTACCAGTAACTCAATGAGGAAAGACCAACTACTTTGCACAATGAGTAGCAGAGAGCACCCAGTCTGTGTACAGAGGAGGACTACTCATTGAATTTAGTATTACATAGCCTAGTCTGGACTCTGGACCCAAAACTAGCCTTAGTCAGGCCACTATTAACCCTTGATGCACTGATGCCCTTGTAGTTCAACCTGTAAAGGACCTGGCATCATGGATATGCACTTTTCCAATTTCTCTACACCCACTTTGGTGGACATGGGTATATTGAGACATGTTCACTGACAACCATTTAATCTTCAAAGAAATACAGTATGCAAGAGGTGTTTATACATAATGCCTCTGCAGGCAAAAATCTCACTTATAAACACTCATAATAACAATCTGATTGTCAGAAACACACACTTTATATGCACCCCCCCCCACATAGACCTGTTTATGCTAAGGCACTTAAATGTAATCTTCTCAAACCCCAAAGACATCCTAGTTGCAAATATTATCCTTAGCAAACCCAAAAGCAATCAACAAGAACAACAGATAAAACTGTACATACAACTATACCCAATGGATCATCAACTTCCAAACCTATAAGGCAAGTCAGTTCACTACCCAGAATTCTAGTCAAAGGAGATTCCATTGTACAGCATTGTCAAAGGAAAAATATACTTTAAAAATGATCAAAACACGGTAGGTTCAGGTTAAGGCACTTTAATCTTGCAGCAAGGAGACAAAAACATGCTAATACAGAGTTTGTCTAACTAGAATCAGGAAATGCTAACATTTTTATACACTTTCTAATAAGACATTGCCTACCAAGCTGATGTAGTGAATCACAAGTTTTGTCATCATCATTTAGTAATAATTGTTTTTACAATATTCTGCTGATATTATCAATTTTTGTGAGAAACTTCCTAAGAAAAACAACGTGGCCTTGGCTACCACCGGTTAGATATATGCAATGTTACCATTCAAGGTACTATGGCTAATTCGAGCACAAAGCAAGTATAGATTGCAGTTCATTTCTCTAACAGTCCTTTGTCTATGTTATCTCTAAACTTCTGCAGCTGCACATGTTCTCATACTTCGAACAGAGCTGATTGTTTAAAATCATTACATTTCCAGAATATATCATTGTTCATTCATTTTTCCCTGACCTAGCAGATAATCATCTGCTTCTCAAGTACATTTCCAAAAGCCATAAACATGAATATTGCTGTGCTAGCAATTACTAGGTCAGAGGGCATCTTGCAAGTTTCAGAAAGCACACTGCTGTTTCAAAAAGCATCTTTTTAGTCTCATATGAAACTCAACTGTATATAAAATAGTGCATATAAAATAGAATGAAAAACGTGTTAACTTATTTAGTTTCTAATTAGCATTAAACATACACACATTAATACATATTTTTCTGACATTTCCCCCCTGTTAATATTTTTTAATTCTATTTTCAAAAGAATAAACAGTTTGCTTCTTTTCCTAACCTCTTCCATTCAGGATATGCAGTTAAGAAAGTCATTCAGTTTAAACTTATGAAAGTGTTTCACATTCTAACAATTCTTCAAGTTCAGTACTTTGATACATAGTCTCAGAAACTGATATATATATATATATATATATATATATACATTATTTGATTAACTTTTTCATGCAGGGGATACCACAACAAATACATGCTCCTAATAGGAGTAATCCCACACAAATGGCAATCAGGATGTTCATTAGGATGGAACCCCACCCCCGAAACAAATTCTGGAAAAAGTCCATCAGAGGATTTGGGCCTGGTTTGGTCATGGCCGACACTTGCTGTATCACCTCAAGGTGGTCGTTTATCTCGTGTTGATGATCAGGTATATACGCACAGCACTCTTCTTTGATTAAAGCACACGTACCACCTCTCGCCGCTATGGTGAAGTCAAGAGCCATTCGGTTCTGGAGCACTACAGTTCTCATAGCATTCAGTTCATCAGTTATCAGTTCAAGAGCAGAAAAAGTTGCATTACTCATTACTTCGAGAAGTTTAGACAGTTTTCGCAGCTCTCAAATCGATTTCACTGCACCATATGCAGGTAATATGCCTGCCCACGATATAACAGCATCACTCAAGTCCATGTGCGTCAGTTTGGTACCCACAGTATGATGGTCTTTCCAGCCCGCCTCGATCTGTCCCACTGGATTTTCAGGCTTTTTGACAGCTTTCTTGGCCACATCTCGGGTAGTTTGAATATTTCCCTGAGGCAAAACCGCAGTGTGTCGTGTGGCCGGGACCAGGTACCCCAAAAAACAACTGCCGGACCAATTCTCAGGTAACCATTTATATGCTTTTTTGCCACACACAAAATAACAATCCTCTACCTTATTAGTTACTTTGTTATGAAATGGCTGCCCTGCATGAAACATTTTCTTATCTATTACAGATAGTTGTTTAAAAAGTACAGGATTGCGTTGCACTTGATCAATAGTCTTATGCGTGGACTCAAGAAATGAGTCATAATTTGAACTACAAGTTCCACCCATTTTGTTTGCTTTGGTATAACATTTGTAATGTACAGTCACATTGCACTTGCTCCAACCCACTTGGATTGTGTCATTCTTATAAAAACATACTATTCCCTTTTGTGTCACAGGCAAATACAGTGCTACCTTATCACATGCTTTAATAGCTACGGTGTCATAAACCAAATTTTCCCAGGTCTCATTGACCCCTAGGGGGACTGCAGTCATTAATAACCCCCCCATATGTTGTTGGTATGGCTGTGCAAATCCAGCAGTTCGAAACGTTGAAAGTCTCAGCATACACACATGTAATTGTCTGATAAGTGTTAAAGTTTGGGTGCCAGTCTATGTTCGGCTCATCACGTTTAATCAGTTCAACTTTTGTGGCAGGAAAAAGGAAAGGCCACAACAAAAAGAACAATGTTATCAGTATAGCTACCAGAATAATCATGCAAGTTTTCTGAGGTTGTTCTGCATCTCTGTTTACTCTATACCTGGTCATTTTGTTCTCATTGTACAACAGTAACAAGGTTTTTGTCCAGTTCAAAGTTCTTAACCAGTTTACAGTGTGTCAAATGAATCCAGGACGCTCACTTCACGATCTTGACTGCAGTGGGTGTCGACAGTAGTACCTGGTACGGCCCTTCCCACTTCGGAGAACTCCAGTTTTTTCTCTTCACCACCTTCACCCAGACCCATGCGCCTGGGGCTACTGCTGCTTCTGATGGTTTCGTTTGCTCTTTATCTGAAACAGAATTTAACTGCAAAAGTTTGTTATTCAAAAATCGTCTCATATACCCTGCAAGTGAACTGTCAGCCTCCTGCTCTGCAGGCATGAGAGGTTTCCATTGAGGTGTATAATATGCCCTCCCAAACAGAACTTCAAAAGGAGTTAACCCTTTTGCATTTGGAACAGTTCTCATGCTCAACAGTGCCAGAGGTAAACAGTGCCCCCAGTTCTTTTGTGTCTCACTAATCAATTTTCTAAGCTTATTTTTCAAAACCCCATTATGCCTCTCTACTAATCCTGCAGATTGGGGGTGGTATGCGCAATGGCTTTTCAGAGATATTCTGAAATAATGACTAAGTTGTAGTATAGTTTGATTTACAAAGTGTATGCCATTGTCACTATAAATCTTTTCCGGTATGCCAAATCTAGGAATAATTTCTTTAACAAGGACTTTTGCAACAGTAGCTGCATCTGAATTTCTAGTTGGAAAAGCTTCCACCCATTTGGAAAACATATCTATAATGACAAGGCAGTACTTCTTATTTTCGCATTTGTTCAGTTCTATAAAATCCATACAAATAGTATGGAATGGATACGGTGGTATAGGGAAACTCCCTTGCTTAGGTTTCAATGCCCCTTGTGCATGATGCTTGTTACAAACATGGCATGCTGCACAAAATGTTTTTGTGTAGTTTGTAAATCCATACGTTGTAAACACTCGATTCACTAACTGTACCATCCCCCCTGTTGAGACATGGCACTGCCCATGGCTCAACAAAGCTGCATATCTAAACAAGTTAGATGGTAAAATCGGCTTGTTTTCTTTGGATATGTACAGTCCCTTTTCAAGGATTGCTCCTCGTTTTATCCACTTCTGTTTTTCTACATTTGTAGTAAGTGTCTGCAATTGTTTTTAACATTTCTAAGTCTAAAATCTCAAATGGTTGTAATTCCTCACTTAAAAGAAAAACTTCTGAAGCTGAAGCTGCTTGTTTTGCAGCTGTATCAGCCCTCGCATTACCTTTTGAAATTCTATTCTGTTGCTTGGTATGAGCTACGCATTTGCAAATAGCTACTTTCTGAGGTAACTGAATAGAGTCTAACAAATCTAAAATAAATTGCGCATGGTTAATTGATTTACCAGTAGACGTTATCATCCCTGTATTTTTCCACTGCTGCGCAAAAACATGTACAGTAGAAAAAGCATGCCGACTGTCAGTAAAAATGTTTACTTTCTTACCTTTTGCTAAGGTACATGCCCTTGTCAAGGCAATCGATTCTGCTGCTTGTGCAGATAAGTTGTGCGGTAGAGACTTTGCTTCTAAAATCTCGGTATCAGAAACTACTGCATACCCCACTAGATTCTTGCCTGTAGGACCCCTCCTGCACGAGCCATCCACATAGTATGTCACCTCGGCATCATCCAAGAGAACATCTGTAAGGTCCTTTCTAGGTAGTGTCTTTTGCTCAATCTCCTGCAGGCAGCAGTGTGGTTTGCCATCTGCAGGGGTTGGGAGCAAGGTTGACGGATTCAAAGTTGTGCATCGTTCAATTGTCATATGAGGTTGGCTCAACAGTATAGTCATACAGGAAAGATGTCTAGCAGGAGAAAGATATGCTACTTTTTCTTGCAGTAAAATTATCGCGACTGCATGAGGCACTCTCAATGTGAGAGGGTGGAACAATACTACTGAGGCTGAAGCCTGCACTGCCATTGCAGCTGCGACTATTGCTTGTACACAGTGGGGCAAGGATCGCGCCACTGGGTCTAGCTGTGATGAACAGTAAGCTATGGGGCGTTGTTTGTCCCCATGTTGTTGTGTTAACACTGATGTCATATAACCTTGCTTACAGTCTACAGTTTGGAAAAATTGCTTATGATAGTTTGGTAATCCTAAAACTAAGGAAGAAGCAATCAGTTGTTTCAGTTTGCAGAAAGCTGATTCTGCTTCTGGTGTCCACTGTAATAAATCTTGTGCTGCCATTGGCTTTTTGAATATCAAGTTAGTCAGCGGAGCAGATTCCAAAGCATAGTTTGGTATCCAACTCTGACAAAAGTTAGTAGTACCCAGGAAGGACATCATTTCCTTCTTGGCAGTTGGTTTAGGTGCTTGTAATATTGCTATTTTTCTGTCTTCATCTAATATTCTACCTTTTTTGGATATTACATATCCCAGGTATTTGACCTGTTTTTTCCAAAGTTGCAGTTTGTTTTTGTTTACCTTGTGTCCTTGAGTGGCTAAAAATTGTAATAATGCTATGGTATCCTCTCTGCATTCTTGCTGGGTGGAGGCTGCCAGCAGAATGTCATCTACATAAAGTAAAATCTAACTACGTTTCGGTGGGATAAATCCCGCCAGGTTACTTGCCATTTCTTGTGCGAATATTGTTGGACTTTCACAATATCCCTGTGGTAGTCTCGTATATGTATACCGTTTCCCCTGAAATGTAAATGCAAACCGATGTTGGCTGTCTGGGTGTATCGGTATTGAGAAAAATGCATTGCTAATATCTACCACAGAAAAATACTTCTGTTGAGGTTTTAAATCATTCAATAAAGTGTGTGGATCTGGCACTGTAGGGGCCCTGGGTATAACTGCATCATTCACAGCTTGTAAATCTTGGACCATACGCCATTCCCTGTTTGCTTTCCTAACAGGAAATAAGGGTGTATTACACGGTGAATCAGGAGATTCTATTAAGACTCCTTCCTTAAGTAAGGCTGCTATTATAGGTTTGATTCCTATTTCTGCATCCTTTCTTAAGGGATACTGTCTTTTTTGAGGTCTAAATGCTGATTTTGGCATAATAGTAACTGGTCCTGCTCTATGAATAAGTCCTACATCTGATTTCCCTGTTGACCAGAGAGTCTCTGGTATGTCTCGCAAGGCTTTTTCCTCTTCCTCTAGTAAGAGTGCTACTCAGCTATCCTCACTTGCCTGTGAGTGCACAGCTGGGTGTGTCTGTGTTATCCAATTCAGTTTCTGCTTCTGTACTCCTTGTTCAGAGAGTTCTAACTCTGTCTGTTTTTCCCACCTTGTGACTTTTTCTCCTAGGTCTGCCCACTTCAAATTTCGATCTTTAGTTAAGCTTACATGTGGTAATCGATTAGATTTGTAAAGTACTAGGAATTCCTGGGGCAATGAACAGCTTACTACACTGTTTCCTTCTGTGTCCCAGTACAAATTTCGTAATACTAACCTATTAGCATGGTTTCTAAACAGTTCTTGCTCATATTCTTTATCAGGTCCTAGTCTGTTACAGTAATATAGAGTGCAATGCAACAAATGCTGTTTATCAGTGTCAAGGGAGGGGGATTTACTGATGGCTATGTTCATCAGTTCTTCTGTTACTGCCCCTGGACCAGTCGTAACTAAGTCCTGGCTGTACCAATAAAATGTTTCACCCTCCGGTCGCACTACAAAAGTATCCATTTGTCGCTGTGCTTCCATACCCTGCATAGTTGGAACTACGGCTATGCCAAATATCTGCATTAGGTCTCTGCCCAAAAGATTTACTGGGCATTTTGCAGAAACAACAATTTTGCTTTTCTGGGTCATCCCTGAAACAGGGTCAGTTATCGCTATGTTGTGGGAGAGTGGCTCCCGATACAGCTGTCCATTAGCTGCTTTCACTAATATGTAATCCAGTCATTCTGAATTTTCTGGTAGTTTGGAAGGATGTATCAGGGTCCGTGAAGCCCCTGAATCACACAGAAATTTGACTTCCCTCCCCTCTACCAGAATTGTAACTTCCGGTTTTGTGTCTGCCAAGTAGAGCTCTAAGCTCAATAATGCTAAGTCCAAAATTTCATTTTCTTCATTATCTATGAATTCATGTACATCCTCTATTTCTTCTGTCACATCCTCTACTCTTTCTACCACATTTGCATTTGTCTTTTCTTGTTTATTCCTATCCAGTGATTCTTGACTATCATATGGTCATTCCTCACCCTCCTTATCTTCCGTGGTTACCTTTTTATTTTGCCTGCAATCCCTTGCCAAATGTCCCTATTTCCCGCATTTAAAACATTCACCCCTTTTCTTTCTTTCTTCAAAGTCTTCTGATCGTTTATCAGATTGTTTGTTTCCCTGGGTATTTTTCTTACCCTTCTTCCCAGTTTGTACTACAAAGACTTCTGATCCGTCTTCTACTGCAAATACTTGAGTTTTCTTTTTCTTTTTGCTATTAAAATGCCTTTCAGCATGTCTTGCATATTCAAGTAATGACTGTAATCTACTTGTTCGATGATCTACCATGTGCTTTGTAATAAAGCTGCTAATGGGCGCAATACTGCCTTTCAAAAATGCATTCTTTAGTTGCTGCTCATATGGGGAATCATGTGTTTGATCTTCAGGTACCTGCATTCCACAATGGTTATTGAAACATTCTAATAATCTGGCATAATATCTATCAACAGTTTCACCTTCTTGTTGTATGCATTGATTAATGCAAGTCCAATCAGCCCTAGGCTTCCATTTCTCAGAGATTCGGTCTGTCAGACCTTTCACTCTGTTGTCCAGTTCTGCGTTACTATGTGGGAGTGGTCTAAGCTCTGCGTCACGGGGATTCCAGTTGCCACTGATCATGTGCCAATCTGGACCTACGATTTGTCTAACTACTTTCTCTACTTCTTCTCCAGTCAAATGGTAACTTAACCTCATGCCTTGTAAGTCTTCTAAGAATTTCCTAAAATTAACTTTTGAATGGGGAATTCCCTCTGTGGCTTTCCGGATGTCTTCCAGTGTCCATGGTCTATATACTAGAAGAGTTGGAGCCTGTCCTGCATGTCCTGCCTGTGGATTTGGTACTTCTATGAGTGGACATATCTCTTCCTCACTCATAGCTTGTGAATTTCTATTTATTTCATATAATTCAATATCCCCTCTCAAGTTGCGTGTTCGAGACCTGGTCTCAATAGGATCTCTGACAAACGGTTTTGATTTTGCAGGAACAGCTGGGTATAGCGGAGGTGGATCAGCTTGTCCACTCACTTCATATTCTAGTAAGGGAAGCGGAGGGGGAGGAGGAGGGGCTGTTGCTATTACCAAGTTATTATCTTCTTTGTCTAAGAACATTGATTTTGAATTTTTAACCTTTTGTTCCCTGCGGTTTGCTTCCTCAAGCCACCTGTGTGCCTGAGGGACTCCTAATTGTTGTTGCTTTTTTAGCTGACCTTTCGCGTCTGTTTTAAGTTGTCTAACAAGTTTATTAAGTGAAGATTTATCTAAATTACCATCAAATTTGTATTTATCAACCCATTTTGTATAATACTTAACATTATCGGCATGCTGTAATTGCATATATTTCGTGTCTTCGGTTAGGGGCGGGTCTCGAGAATTTTTCGTGCACTGATTTCCCATGTTGCCTTAGCTAAGTTAGAAATTATTATGTAACCCTTCTTATCACGTGGTACCGCGATTTTACACCTTTTCACAGTTTATCTAGAATAACTGCCTACCTATTCTGTTTCCCTGATCTATGACAAGACAGCAATCTTTTTGTCCCTGATCTGCACATGAAAATCTCCCTGACAAAACAGTACTGTAACAAGTCCCTGATCTAAAATAGAAAAAAGATAAATTCCTCCTTACCTGACCCTCCATGAGTTGATCCACCGGAACGTTGACTTGTCCTCCAATCCCAGATCAGAAACAGTGGCTGGCCTCTTTCGAACGACAATTTAGTCAGAGGTCTTTCAAAACAGAAGAGCCGATGTGGCCACTTCTCCATACGGGTACATGCCACCAGGCCCAATTCTGACCTGGGCCTAGAGTGAGAGGTACTTTCCAGTCCAAAGGACCAAAACTGTCAAAGGAAAAATATACTTTAAAAATGATCAAAACACGGTAGGTTCAGGTTAAGGCACTTTAATCTTGCAGCAAGGAGACAAAAACATGCTAATACAGAGTTTGTCTAACTAGAATCAGGAAATGCTAACATTTTTATACACTTTCTAATAAGACATTGCCTACCAAGCTGACGTAGTGAATCACAAGTTTTGTCATCATCATTTAGTAATAATTGTTTTTACAATATTCTGCTGATATTATCAATTTTTGTGAGAAACTTCCTAAGAAAAACAACGTGGCCTTAGCTACCACTGATTAGATATATGCAATGTTAACATTGAAGGTACTATGGCTAATTTGAGCACAAAGCAAGTATAGATTGCAGTTCATTTCTCTAACAGTCCTTTGTCTATGTTATCTCTAAACTTCTGCAGCTGCACATGCTCTGATACTTCGAACAGAGCTGATTGTTTAAAATCATTACATTTCCAGAATATATCATTGTTCATTCATTTTTCCCTGACCTAGCAGATAATCACCTGCTTCTCAAGTACATTTCCAAAAGCCATAAACATGAATATTGCTGTGCTAGCAATTACTAGGTCAGAGGGCATCTTGCAAGTTTCAGAAAGCACACTGCTGTTTCAAAAAGCATCTTTTTAGTTTCATATGAAACTCAACTGTATATAAAACAGTGCATATAAAATAGAATGAAAAACGTGTTAACTTATTTAGTTTCTAATTAGCATTAAGCATACACACATTAATACATATTTTTCTGACAAGCATATTGATGCCTCAGTCACCAGGATGAAGAAGGAGAAAATAATGGTCAGTTGCCTATATGAGTGGAGATCCACCAAGTGATGCACAAACTCAAGTTATTGCACCACAGGTACCAGTATGATTCAGAAATAGTCCATGTAGGTGCAACTGACCTAAGACTTACCTTCTTAGACTCTGTGTAAGCTGTAGTAGCTGATTCATAGCATTTATAAGTGTTTGCTGTACCTGTTTCTGCCTGTTTTGTGGAAAAGATGAGAAAACAGAAAAAAATATCTCTTGTTTTTCCTGCTTTACTAGTTTAGTCCAGTTTCAGAGTTGCTGATTCCTGAGCTTTGGTTGTAGTTCCTGTGTACTGTTTCCTTGCCTTATTTGGGGGAAGGGAAGCTACCTTGCTTTCCTGCTTTACTAGTTTAGTCCAGTTTCAGAGTTGCTGATTCCTGGGCTTTGGTTGTAGTTCCTGTGTACTGTTTCCTTGCCTTATTTGGGGAAGGGAGGCTACCTTGCTTACCAGTGGGAGTGGGAAGCATTGAGCTGCCTTTGTCCAGTTTTGTGAGGTTTCAAGCAGCAACTAGTAGTTTATTGCTCGTCTTGGGCCAGTTTCTAGCTTTTTCCAGCCCCCTGGTATAAAACTTTCAGCTTGTACCTACTCAGCACAGACTCCACGTGGGCCAGCAGAGTAATCCAGGCTGCAGAGAGCTGAATAAGCGACTTTTCTTGATACTAAGTATATTTTTTGTTGCTTTCCACATCTGAATACCTAGCAACTGTATTTCGCCTGCCTTTCTGTTACATTGAAGCTGTTTTTACTGCAATTAACTTAATATTGCACTTGGAATCCTTGTTTGTTACTATTTGACTGTATTTGTAGCAAATTATTCTGTGTAAGCTGTAGTAGCTGATTCATAGCATTTATAAGTGTTTGCTGTACCTGTTTCTGCCTGTTTTGTGAAAAAAGAAAAAAAAAAGAAAAAAATATCTCTTGTTTTTCCTGCTTTACTAGTTTAGTCCAGTTTCAGAGTTGCTGATTCCTGGGCTTTGGTTGTAGTTCCTGTGTACTGTTTCCTTGCCTTATTTGGGGGAAGGGAAGCTACCTTGCTTTCCTGCTTTACTAGTTTAGTCCAGTTTCAGAGTTGCTGATTCCTGGGCTTTGGTTGTAGTTCCTGTGTACTGTTTCCTTGCCTTATTTGGGGGAAGGGAGGCTACCTTGCTTACCAGTGGGAGTGGGAAGCATTGAGCTGCCTTTTGTCCAGTTTTGTGAGGTTTCAGCCAGTAACTAGTAGTTTATTGGTCGTTTTGGGCCAGTTTCTAGCTTTTTCCAGCCCCTGGTATAAAACTTTCAGCTTGTACCTACTCAGCACAGACTCCACGTGGGCCAGCAGAGTAATCCAGGCTGCAGAGAGCTGAATAAGCGACTTTTCTTGATACTAAGTATATTTTTTGTTGCTTTCCACATCTGAATACCTAGCAACTGTATTTCGCCTGCCTTTCTGTTACATTGAAGCTGTTTTTACTGCAATTAACTTAATATTGCACTTGGAATCCTTGTTTGTTACTATTTGACTGTATTTGTAGCAAATTCTTCTGTGTAAGCTGTAGTAGCTGATTCATAGCATTTATAAGTGTTTGCTGTACCTGTTTCTGCCTGTTTTGTGAAAAAAAAAAAGAAAAGAAAAAATATCTGTTGTTTTACCTGCTTTACTAGTTTAGTCCAGTTTCAGAGTTGCTGATTCCTGGGCTTTGGTTGTAGTTCCTGTGTACTGTTTCCTTGCCTTATTTGGGGGAAGGAAGCTACCTTGCTTTCCTGCTTTACTAGTTTAGTCCAGTTTCAGAGTTGCTGATTCCTGGGCTTTGGTTGTAGTTCCTGTGTACTGTTTCCTTGCCTTATTTGGGGAAGGAGGCTACCTTGCTTACCAGTGGGAGTGGGAAGCATTGAGCTGCCTTTGTCCAGTTTTGTGAGGTTTCAGCCAGTAACTAGTAGTTTATTGGTCGTTTTGGGCCAGTTTCTAGCTTTTCCAGCCCCTGGTATAAAACGCTAAACACTGTTGCACACTAGGGCAGTGCCGTTAAGCAGGTTTATACTATTCGGCTACCTAAAGTCCACTCTTCAAATTTTCCCTTAAAACTACCTTCCTCGAACTATACTACTGATCAAATCAGCGTATCCTATAACTAAAAGATCAACTCTACTTGACTCCAAGTAGACTATTCTCTATCTATTAAACCTAGCACTTGCTCCTACAGTACTTATTACCTTGATACGGCACTCTTGTCATAGATAGTACCCCAAAAGGCAACCCCCATTTCTCGGTCACCCACGCCCCGAATCTTTTTAAAGTTTTTGCCTACCCTTCTAGCATGTCGAGGGATCAGTTGCTAGTGTCCTCTCCTGCTCAGCTGGTGAACCTGGGAATATTGAGGCAATGTTTCAATTGCCTCATGTACACAGACAACCCTTTCCTCCTCCCACAAAACACAAATACATGAGAGATGCAACTATACGGCCAAACTGGAGGCTGAGCTCTCTCAACATAGGACTGGCAAGACCAGTCAGGAGGAGAAGGTTACCACACACACTATAGACCCAGTCTCACATAGTACCATTACAACCTCAAATCATACACATAAACACACAAAGACATACTCGAGGCTCTGATCAAAATCTACCAAAACAGCAGAGGCCACCAAAGCAGACACCCAAACAACCACCACCTCAGAACACAACACCCGCAACACATAGACCTCACAGTCAGAGTGTCAAACAGTCACAGCCCTTAAGGCCAAACACAATGCCAGACACACTAGTCATTGGTGACTCCATAGTCAGACACACTGATGTCCCGCTCACCAGACTGAGTAAGGAGAAGGTCACAGTAAGCTGCCTGTCGGGTGCTAGAATCCGCCACATAACGCAAGCACTCAGGTCTCTCAACAGCAGGTACAAATATGACTCAGTCATTGTCCACGCTGGTGTAAACAACCTGAGACGTACCTCCTTGGACTACATGAAAAGAGACATTGAGGAGCTCCCTGATTATGTAGCCCAGGCAGGTATGACCCTGACCTTGAGCAGTATCCTACCTTCACCAAGAATGATGCCACAATACAGAGATAAGATGATCAGCTTTAACAATTGGCTTAAACACTGGTGTCATTCAAAGGGGATCCAGTATCTGTCTGCCTGGGATGACATGCTGGACAAGCCACGCTGTTGAGGGACGGCTTGCACCTGTCACCCTGGGATTCGGATATTGGCAAAGGCTCTTGCCACCCCATAGTGCCTTTTTAGGCAAGGCTCAAATTCTAAACCTACCACCCTAGAACACAAAAAGGAAAAACTAAGGGTAATGCTGCTCAATGCCAGAAGTCTAAATCTCAAAATGCACGACTCGAGGCCCTTCTCAGTATGGAGAACATCGATGTCTGTGCTGTGACAGAAACCTGGTTCAAGGCTCCTGAGAGCACCCCAGCTATCAGGTTTTACCTCATATCATGCTCCGCCCCAAAATCCGGACAATACCAAGAAAGGAGGGGGTATCCATATTCATCAAGGACACCCACACCTCAAGACTGGTGGCAACGCACGATGCATCGGAGACCATCCAGGTGCAATTAACCATAGGCAAGACTGCTCTGCAAATTGTAGCATGTTACAGGCCACCCTCACAAACTCAGGAAACTCACATGGCCTTCCTGAAAACACTAGAGGGATAAATGTATCACCAAACACCATCATACTAGGTGACTTCAATTACCCTAATATAGACTGGGAACACTACTCAAGCCCAAACACCCTAGCCCAAAAGTTCCTGGAATTCATAAACTCAAATGCCATGGAACAACTAGTCACCATCCCCACAAGAGGAGATAACATACTTGATCTCATCATCACGAACATGGGAGCACAATGTTCAACACCGGAAGTATACCCCTCACTGGTGAGATCAGATCACAACTAATCTCGCTGGAGGTCCTCATCCCACCCCCACCTGAAATAAAAGACCACAGTAAAGAACTTCTCAAAAGCCGACTTCACACTTCTAAAGACTAGTGTGGTCTCCTTTCAGGCCCCGAGCCATGGAAAACAATACTCAAGCCGCTGAATCACTTACAAACGCCTTCTACCAGCACCTGCAGGACTGCATGGATAAGGCAATCCCAAGCAAAACAAAGACTCTTTGTACCAAAGGCAAGCCCAGTCTGGTGGACCCCAGCCATAAACAAACTCTACAACAAAAGGAGGAAGCTACTACAAGATGGAGCAAAATCCTTAAAAGGTAAGACACCCTTGATCACTATAAGTAAAAAACTAAGAGCTCTCATAAAATCATCCAAAGCAAATTTCGAGAGAAAAATAGCTAAAGACTCAAAAGACAATTATAAGGCCTTCTTTAGCTATGTTAGAAACCTAGGAGGAAACTCCCAGATATGCTCAGAACTAGTTCAAAATGATGTGAAGATTACTGATCCTACAGACATTGCCAACATACTGGCTGACAGGGTCAGTGCAAACTTCTCCCCCCCCCCCCCCCCAAAAGGAGAGATATCTATACCAAATGAGTGCAGCCCCCCAAACATCTCCAGCGCCCAAGTGAGAACTGCTCTCACCAAGGCAAAAAACACAGCATCCATGGGACCCGATGGTGTCCCCGGCTGTGTGCTGCACGAACTCAATGAGGAATTACACCCACAGCTAGGACAGCGGTTTGATCAAAGTCTTACCGCTGGATACGCACTCCAGGAGTGGCGACTGCAACTGTGGTCCCACTTCACAAAGGCGGTGCCTCCACAGACCCTGGAAATTACCGGCCCATTAGCTTGACAAGCCTTATCTGCAAAGCCATGGAGAGGATCATAATGGACCTCATAAATAAAGACATAGGGAATTTGCAGACTTTGGATCCAACCCAGTTTGGCTTTGTCAAAGGCAGATCATGCCTTTTAAACTTGGTTGACTTTTTCGAAACAGTCACCAAAGCCATTGATGAGGGAAAGGCAGTCCATACAGCCTACCTCGATCTGGCTAAGGCCTTCGATACAATACCCCACTGGTATCATTGAAAAACTCATCAGCTTAAATGTTAACCCATACATCACAAGATGGGTTGCAAACTGGCTGAGTGACAGAACCCACAGGGTCAGAGTTGCTGGCGCCATGTCAGACAGAAAACCTGTCACAAGTGGTGTCCCACAGGGCTCAGTCCTGGGCCCACTCTTGTTTGGCATCTACTTTTCCGAAGTACAAGCAAACACAGGAGGGTTATGGCTGACAAAGTTTGCAGATGACTGCAAACTGGGCGCCATAGTAGAAAACACATCTGACACAGATATCCTTCAGAAGGGTCTCACAGAAACGGATAACTGGTGCCAGAGCCACGGCCTAAAGTTAAATGCCAAAAAATGCATAGTCATACCCTTCGGAAAAAACAAGGTTACCCCTAGCTACCAAATAGGTGGCAATCCACTGAGCACAGAAGAAGTTATCAGGGACCTGGGGACCCAGGTTGATAGTAGTCTGTCATTCGACACCCATGTAGCTAAAGTAGTTAGGAAGTCCTTCTACATTGCCCACCTTATCATGAAGGGATTCTCATCTAGATCAAGGAGGTCATAGTCTCCCTTTACTCATCACTCATCAGACCAATGATTGAGTACAATGCCCCATTCGAATGTATCTGACCCGACACTTGCAGCAGCTGGAGAGGCCACAAAAGTTCCTCACCAAAAGGATAAAGGGTCTCAAAAATCTGTCCTATGCTGCCCGACTGAAAGAACTCCAGCTCTATTCAGTCGCCATCGCTGCTCAGAGGTGACCTTTGCCTAACATACAAGGCCATGTCAAACCCAGATTTGATGAATATGCTTCACCTCAAAAATCTAGATCCATCAGAGCCACAAGGGGAGACTTAAACCTCGACACGGCTATTAATAGGACGTGCTGGAGGGATAGATTCATCACCCAAAGACTCCCTATGCTGTGGAACAAAATCCCGGTACATGTGAGGCAGAGCACCTCGCTGGCCTTGTTCAAGAGAAATCTTGACCAATGGATGGGAGATCGCAGATATACCCCAGGAATTACCTCAGTGTCACTGCTCGACAGAGGCACAGCAAAATAATGGGTATAGTTCCCCATACTAAAGGGGTGGCGTAAGCCACAAAACAATGGGCTAGGCTTATAAATGCCCTCGGGCAGATAGCCTAGTATGAACCTATGAACCTATGAACCTATATGAAGAGAGACATTATGGAGCTCTTGACTATATGTCACTGTTTGATGTGTGCCTGGCATTGAAAAGGCTCTATTTTCACCAAGTGTAATGCCATAATATAAGCAGAAGATGGCTGACTTTAATAATTGCCTTAGTTTTTGATGTTATTCTAGAGGATACAATATTAGTCAAGGTGGGAGGTCATGGTTAACAAACCATGTTACTTTGTCAAGGATGGTCTGCACCTCTCCCCTCTAGGCTTTTGAATATTGGCTGAAACATTGATCTCCCCCACATAGCCTTTTTAGACAATGAAAATTGACTAACCTTCCAACACAGCAAAATCTACCCAAGAAAATCTAAGTGTATTATTGCTCATTGCCAGGAGTCTAAACAATACGCTGCACTGCCTTCAAGCTTTCCTTACCTTCGACAATGTGGACCTCTGTGCATTTACTGAAACATAGTTTAAAGTCACACACAGTACCCTGGCAGTGCAAGGCTTTAGTACCTTTCAGACATTTACACTAGCAACTACACAGACAGGGACTAAAGGTTGAAGTATTTTGATCTAGATCAATAACAAGCATACCTCTAGGTTTGTTAAACAGCATGACAGACTGGAGATCCTTCACGTCCACATTACCATAGACAAAATCCCATACCATATCCTAGCAATCTATAGGTCACCCTCTATGTCACATGAAACCTATAGCTCATACTTAGACCTATTGGAGACAATCAACATTCAACCAAATATCATACTCATGGGGGACTTTACTTATCCCTCTATAAACTAGGAATCCTATACAACCCCAAATTTGCAGGCACAGAGATTCCTAGACTTTGTAAACACAAACACTCTGGACCACTTAGTACATATGGCTACTAAAGGTATAAACATATTGGACCTGGTAGTCACAAATATGGGGGAATGCTGCATCCACTCCTTCCAAGCCCAGTGCCATGCCCAATGTGGTAAGGGCAGACAACAAAACAGTCTCCTTCAAAAAAATAACCAATTTTGTAACCCCTGCAAACACTGTGATGGCATTTCCCTGAGAAGCAGCTGGGGGAGAGATGGAGGTAAAGGTGAAACTGAATTTGTCAGCCATATTCATCAAAGGCAGGTCATGCCTACTGAACCTGAAGGACTTCTTTGAAAAGGTCAACAAGGCAATGAATGAGGGCAAAGCAAACAGTGCATGCTGCCTACTTTGAACTAGCCAGGGCATTTGACACAATACTCCACTTGGGAATTATAAACAGACTCATGGAATTATGCATACACTCCTGTGTAACTCGCTGGATTGGCAGCTAACTCACAGACAGGACCCAGGAAGTTAGGATTGGAAAGATCACCTCTACAAAGATGCCAGTCACCAGTGGAATACCTCAGAACTCTGTGCTTCGTCCACTCCTCTTTGGTATCTTTTTTCCAGAAGTCAATGCCAATGTCAAGGGCATCTTGTTTACCACATTTACAGAGGATTGCAAGGTAGGAGCAATCATAGAAACCCTGAAGATACTAACATTCTGCAATACGGTGTAACACAGCTAAATGACTGATGCCAAAGCCATGGTTTAAAACTCAATGCAAAGACATACATAATAGTACATTTGGGAAGTCAGCCAAACAGGTAAACTACCCCATTGATAAAACATCCCTAAAAGTAGACTCAGTAGTCAGAGATTTAGGACTCCTGAAGATAGCAACCTGGCTTTCAACCAACATGTTTTTAAGGTTGTAAGAAAATCATTCCCCCCTTGGCATGTACCTAATCAGGCATGTACAAAAACTGGAACAGCCACAGGGTTTCTTCACAAAAAGAACATAAGACATAAACACAATGTCCTCCACAAATGATCTCACATCCCTATCTCTATACTCTGTTTCATACACTGAGAGGCGATTTATGCCTGGCATACAAGACATCCTTGGATCCTGCTCTGATGGACCGTTTGCAAATCTACAAAACACCAAAAACCAGCAAGAGATTAGGGAAATAGCCTTCAGCGCTTAAACCAGAACAAAATCTTAGCAGTTCAGAAGGCCACGAAGAACCACACTATAGAGACACCTGGAAATATGTAAATGCAACATTTAATTTTCACATAAACACACAGATAAATACATTTTCATCCACAGACTTCATCAGATGAATTAATACAGAAAAAACAGCCCATTTATACCAGTGATGGGTTTTTAAATTCACCAATCAACAGTCATCATCAATTAAAGTCATGAATATTCATGAAACTCTGTCACTATATACCCAAAACACTATGGCTAAAAACCACTTCTAAAACAATCTATAACATCAACACAGAAATGTGTCTAACATCTAAAATCCTAAGTTAAAAGACAACATTTGAAGTTAAATGTAATAAAAAAACTGTTGGAAAAATGCTAGTAAAAAAACTAGTAAAACAATTGTTAGAAAATACAGTTTGAAAAAAAAAAACAGTTTACAAGAGGCTCACAAAAAACAGGATTGTCTTCATCTGGTGACCAAAAGGCAGACTACACTTACAAAAATAATTGGAAACACAATAGGAAAATGAAGACCTAATGTCCCTTGTACTTAGGGTAATTTAACCATCTATCAACAAAATTTGTAATTTTGTGTATGATGTACATAATCAAACTAAAATTACACATAAAAATTCATTTGGTATGAGAAAAAAGAACTTCTATATTATAATTTTGTCACCCATAATTTCAGAAGGGGGCCAATGGAAATATTCTCATTGAATCCAGGGGATCTACTGGCATCCAGGGAGACCTGCCAGAACAACTCTTTATATTCCAAGTGGGTTTCTCAAGGACCACCCCAGACATCATCAGAAACTTTCATAAGAACAAAAAATAGAAATTTTGCATCACTACAAGACAGGGTGTGTTTAGATAAGCCGTTCCTTTCATTATTAGTTATAATATCATAAATGTGTTTGTATGTACGTCTTTTGAGTTTCCACTCAGTTTTGCCTACATAGAAGGCTGAGCAGGCACCACATGTAACTAAATAAACAGCCCTAGTAATGTTACAATTTGAAAAAACCTGTCCATTTATTTCTATCCTCCTGCACTCCAAGTTTACTGAACCAGTGTTCAAAATATATGAACAACAGAACATTGTGAACAGGCACCGCATTTAAAATGCCTCTTCTTTTGAGATTCTCCTTAGTGGGTGCTTTAACCCCCTCAAAAAGTTCTTTCAAATTTATTCCTTTTTTGTAAGTACTTTCATGGGGTCATTTTCAAAACGGGGCAGGTCAGTAACTACCTTTAACCTGTCCCATTCCTTCCTAATAATTTCACCCACCAACTTCGAATCTTGATTAAACTCAGTAATAAGTGCTTTCCTTGAGGTATCTTGGTCATTAACGATATCATTCTTAGTGTTATTCACATGATGTCAACCCAGTGCCAAGAAGAGGACCAAATTTTCTCTTCCTTAAATGTTTTATGTCAATATTGATCTCTTTCAGTTGTGAAGAGGGATAGCTTCTGTCCCTAAATAACTTTTCTAGAAAATCCAGCTCGTTGTCAAAATCAGAATCCAGGGATTTCATTTGACTTGCCCTGATAAGTTGTGCTCTATAAATATTATTTTCTGAAAATAAGGGTGGGCAGTATGAAAATGTAAATATGAGTTTGCAAATGTTTCCTTACAGAAAATCTTGGAATTTATTCCTGTAGGAAACTTTTCTATCATCACATCCAAGAAGTTCATCCTGTCATGTTTGATAGAACTAGTGAAATGCAGACAATTGGTAGCAGTTTCAATATATTCAAGAAATTCCAACAATCGGCTTTCTGTATCAGTCCAAAATAGACAAATATCATCCAAGAATCGTCTGTAATATGACCAGCATCCCCTGAACTCAGAATGCGGAATGACATTTTTCTCCCACCATGCCAAAACATTGTTGGTATAGGTGGGGGCACAATTTGCACACATGGCCACACCCTTGATTTGATGGAAAAACTCAGCACAAAAATAAATGGAAATATTGTTTAGTACCAACTCAACAGGTATAATAACATATGCAGGTTGTCAGCTGAAATAGAAACCTTTTCTGTCAATGCTGATTCCTACCACACAATACCAATGTAGTGGGGTATAACAGAAAATAAATCTTTAATGTCTATGGTTACAAAAATAACTAACTCAAAAGAACTACTGATGTCAACAACTTTAAGAAAGTCCCAAAAATCTTAAAATATAAAAGTTTTGGTACCCCAAAAAGTTTTAAGTTTACTATCCAAAAACGTTGCCAGTGGTGCAGTTTTTGAACCCTCCACAGCCACAATAGGCCTAAGTGGGGGATCTATTTGGTCTTTATGAATCTTTGGGATACCGAAAATAGTTGAGATCCTGGGTTTTGGTAAAGCACAAGGTAGCCTATCAATCACAAGAGGAGAGGTTTCTAACCCAGAAATTGTAGTCAATCCCTTTCAACTATCTGGTTTAAAACCCTGTGTTTGCGCACATTTGCCCGTGTTTAAGGTCTGCTGATCCAGATTTGGTGTCCTGCAGACTACAAGAGCAAGGAGTGAGACTTTTAATGCCTCCATTTTGATTTTTTTCTGAATTTACTGCTTACAATTGTCTAACAAAATTCTTAAGTGACAATGCTATAGCATCATCAGTTTCTTTTCTGATATTCCTGTGTCTGTGTGAGAGTGTGTGTACTTGGCCAAATGTTTCTACATATGTTTTTATCATGATCGTGCTGCTGGAAGGAAAAAATATTGGTTGAAATGTCAGGAGTAGTATAATGCCCTCTCTTAAGGGGCAAGAAAGGGACTTTTTTTTTTGTTATTCTCAAAATCAGAATCCAAGCTGGTTCCATGGTATGATGGTTAGCAATCTGGACTCTTAATCTAGTGATCTGAGTTTAAATCTCAGTGGAACCTGTCAATTGCTTAGGTTTTCTAATTTCTTTGGCATTATTTAAGTATCAAGATAGGTTGGAAACAGTTTTATTGCAATCACACATGTGTATCATCCTTAGAATAATGGATGACAAAAAGTGAAAATATGCTAAATCCTCAAGTAAATATTAAAATATATTTAGGACAAACTCAGTAAAGATGGAAAAAGATTTTTAAGAAATCATACCGAAGATAGAAAAAAGAGAAGGGAATCAGAGTAGCAAAGGTCTTCAACTGATGCCATAATGATCACCATGTTGGCTTCCTTCTGAAAAAAAAAAAAGACTTTTATGCACACGATGGATCTGATATATCTTATTGCAATGTCTCTCAGTACCCTAACATTTCTATACCTCTCTAAAACTCTAGACAGTCAGCATTGAGGTTGTAGAGTAAGACCTTTGCCAGATAAGGAAAATACAAAGAGAGTGAGCTAGTTTTAATAATTCAAAACAAATGAAATAGATAAGCTAAGACCCAAGTGAAAAGTAGAAATGACTGATTCCTGGGAGGCACTAGATCAGATACACTGGCTGCAACACTACAAGGTGTCCGATTTAAAGACATATGTCTCAGAGTGCAGGAAAGATCTTAAAAGAGCACCAATATAATTGACAAGACTCAAACCCATGCGGGAAAATCCCAAAGGATTTCTAGCCCATCGACTTAACCACTCGGACACGATTACAACACCCAATAAAACTGTCCACCGAAAGCAGACATATTTCCCTAGAAGTAATTCTTAATGGCATTAATACAGAGTTTTTCAGATCCTGGAATCTTCAGACTGCAAGTATCATGTATTGCCACACAGTAAACCAAAGCAGTTAAACATACCTTGGTACATCAACAGAAAAATGAATAGTCCAAACCTTGTGTTGAGTATGTACCAGGATGAAATAAAATTTTGAGAAGAGAGGCGACACTTCCCACAAAAATTCAGATTCTAAGATGCAACTGAAAAAGTGACCACATTACTACTGAAATGCAGAAATAAATGTTCTATGGCATATTGTTCTGTCCACTTTCTTTCAGAGTAAGTCTGTCATGAATCCAGAACTTAAACAGCAATGTTTTATATCAGAAGCCTTTAGGGGCTTTGCATGGAGAATAGCCTCAATATTGAATAATGTTACATGTTCCAGTCAGACCCTCTACGTAGGAGGTTTACATTATGAGAATCAGCACATGAAGCTTTTCCTACTTTTTCCCCATATATAAAAGGATCTGGCAGTTATAGGGAAACCTTATTAATGAGGTTCAAAAAACAAATGTAAACATATATAGACACAAAACATGAGCTGATCAACCTATGAATGCTTTGAACTGATATACTTATGATACCTTGACAATGCGATATGCAGGAGAATCTGTGTGAGGGGTTTTCTTACCTTTCTTTAGAAGATGCCAGCAATTCTCCCAGGTCAACTTGCTTCTCTAAAAGACTGAAACAGCTGACAATTGCCTAACAAAATACTTAAGTGACAATGCTATAGCATCATCTGTTTCTTTTCTGATTTTTCTGTGTCTGTGTGAGAGCGTGTGTACCTGGCCAAACATTTCTGCATATGCTTTTATCCTGATTGTGCTTCTGGAGGGTAAGAATATTGGCTGAAATATCAGGAATAGTATAATGCCCTCTCTTAAGGGGCAAGAAAGGGACTTTTTTTTTTTTTTTTTTTTTTTTGTCATTCTTAAAGTCTGAAGGTATGCTGGTTCCATGGTGTAATGGTTAGCACTCTGGGCTCTAAATCTAGTAATTTAAGTTCAAATCTTAGTGGAGCCTCTTAAGGGCTTAAGTTATGTAATTTCTTTGCCATTATTTAAGTATCAAGGTAGGTTGGAAACAGTTTTATTGCAATCACACCTGTGCATCATCCTTTGAAGAATGGATATCAAAAAGTGAAAAAATGCTTAATCCTCATGTAAATATTAAAATGTATTTAGGACAAACTCGGTAAAGATGGAGAAAGATTTTTAAGAAATCATACCGAAGATGGAAAAAAGAGAAGGGAATCAGAATAGCAAAAGTCTTCAATTGATGCCATAATGATCACCATGTTGGCTTCCTTCTGAAAAAAAAAAGACTTTTATGCACACGATGGATCTGATATATCTTATCACAATGTCCCTCAATACCCTAACATTTGTATACCTCTCTAAAATTCTAGACTGTCAGCATCCAGGTTGTATAGTGAGACCTTTGCCAGAAGAGGAAAATACAAAGAGAGTAAGCTAGTTTTAATAATTCAAAACAAATGAAATAGATAAGCCAAGATCCAACTGAAAAGTAGAAATGACTGATTCCTGGAAGGCACTAGATCAGATACACTGGCTGCAACAATACAAGGTGTCAGCTTTAAAAACATATATCTCAGAGTGCAGGAAAGATTTTAAAACAGAACAAGTGTAATTGACAAGATTTGAACCTGTGCAGGGAAACCCCAATAGATTTTGGGTCCATTGCCTTAACCATTCGGCCATGATTACATCATTAATGGGTTTTTTTCCATAGAAGACAGACATATTTCCCTAGAAGTAAATCTTAATGGCGTTAGTACAGAGTTTTTCAGATCCTGGAATCTTCAGACTGCAAGTATCATGTGTTACCACACAGTAAACCAAAGCAGTTAAACATACCTTGGTATATGAACAGAAAATTGAATAGTCCAAACCTTGTGTTGAGTATGTACCAGAATGAAATAAAATTTTGAGAAGAGAGGCGACACTTCCCACAAAAATCCAGATTCTAAGATGCAACTGCAAAAGTGACCACATTACTACTGAAATGCAGAAAAAATTGTTCCATGGCATATTGTTCTGTCCACTTTCTTTCAGGGTAAGTCTGTCATGAATCCAGAACTTAAACAGCAATGTTTTATATCAGAAGCCTTTAGGGGCTTTGCATGGAGAATAGCCTGAATATTAAATAATGTTACATGTTCCAGTCAGACCCTCTACGTACGAGGTTTACATTATGAGAATCAGCACATGAATCTTTTCCTACTTTTTCCCCATATATAAAAGGATCTGGCAGTTATAGGGAAACCTTATTAATGAGGTTCAAAAAACAAATGTGAACATATATAGACACAAAACATGAGCTGATCAACCTATGAATGCTATGAACTGATATACTTCTGATACCTTGACAATGCGATATGCAGGAGAATCTGTGTGAGGGGTTTTCTTACCTTTCTTTAGAAGATGCCAGCAATTCTCCCAGGTCAACTTGCTTCTCTAAAAGACTGAAACAGCTGACAATTGCCTAACAAAATACTTAAGTGACAATGCTATAGCATCATCTGTTTCTTTTCTGATTTTTCTGTGTCTGTGTGAGAGCATGTGTACTTGGCCAAAAATTTCTGCATATGCTTTTATCCTGATTGTGCTTCTGGAGGGTAAAAATATTGGCTGAAATATCAGGAATAGTATAATGCCCTCTCTTAAGGGGCAAGAAAGGGACTTTTATTTTTTTTTGTCATTCTTAAACTCCAAAGGCGTGTTGGGTCCATGCTGTAATGGTTAGCACTCTAAACTCTGAATCCAGCAATCTGAGTTCAAACTTCAGTGGAACTCGTTAAGAGCTTAAGTTTTGTAATTTATTTGGCATTATTTAAGTATCAAGGTAGATTGGAAACAGTTTTATTGAAATCACATCTGTTCATCATCCTTTGAAGAATGGACAGGGCGGCTCATGCTATAGGGCAGGACTGCAGCCCCCCACCTGTACAATAAACTTTGAAAAATAAAATAAAAAAAAAAAAAAATTCACGGACTCCATGCATGCGTGCATGGTTCCTGAGAACTCCATGCACGCATGCGTGCTCATTCCAGACCACTCTGTTAGGCAGTCCGGATAGGAAAGGCAGGAAACTCCACCCTTCCAGCCCAGAGGTCTGTGCGGTGATGACCGCACAGACCGAAAGGTCACTGGACTGCATCGTCTGCAGGAAAGAGGATCCAGCCTGCTACTCTTGTGGGACTAGCCATCTCTCATGGGAGACCCATGCATGGGTGTCCATTTTGTGGAGAGAGACCCATGCACAGGCCAGGGCATTCATGGATTGGCAGCTGTTTTGTGGAGGACAGGTAGTGGATTCACATTTTATGGAGATATGTATATGTATGTGTGTGTAAAATACCCCAGGTGCTACATGGTGGTGGGTAGAGAATAAGGCTTGAACCCTGTACCTTGAGTCCAGGTGGCATGAGCCTGAATTCCCTACCCACCACCATTTGTAAAAACATTGCAGATTTTTCCCTCATACTTGTTCTATTCCTCATAAAATCTATGGTTTCTATACTTTTGTCCTGGCAAAGCTGATAGTGCATTGGCGCAGTGGTAGCATTGTTGCCTAACAACTGCAGGTTTTCTGGTTTGATTCTTGGCTGGGGTGCCTTACGTTTTCTGTGGAGTCTGTATGCCCTCCCTGTGTTTGTTTTCTCTTGTGTCCTCCCATCTTACAAAGACATGTGTCTTATCTGGAGTGTTTCTCCCTGGGCCTCTGCTACAAATTAGCTTTTGTTCCAAGTCAGACTTTCCTGGTTAATAAATGTTAAAAATGACACGCATTTGAATATCAGACTTCATATTCTTCAGAAAGTGCATGGTAATGCAAAAGCTTTTATTCTAGCAATTTTCTAAGTGTATAAGATGGATATTTGAAATTTGTCCCTATTTGTGGGACTGTATTCCCCCCATTATTGACTTCATCCAGATTTTTTGTGCTAAGGTTGAGAGCTATGGTAAGAACTGAATTCACTGAATATGTTTGGGGGCTATATTCCCCCATTACTGGCTTTGTCCAGGAGTTTTTTGCTAAGAGATTGAGAGCTATGGTGAGAATTGAATTCACTGAATGTTTGGGGGGTGTATTCACCCATTATTGGCTTTGTTCAGGTGTTTTGTGCTAAGAGGTTGACAGCTGTGCTATGGTGAGAACTGAATTCATTGAATGTTTGGGGGCTGTATTCACCCATTATTGGCTTTGTTCAGGTGTTTTGTGCTAAGAGGTTGACAGCTGTGCTATGGTGAGAACTGAATTCACTAAATGGTAGCCATTTAAGTTTCTGTCTTCCTCTGTCACAAAACAGCTGATTTGGCATAGTGGTATATTGCTCTGACTGTTTTGCACAGGGTCCTGGGTTTAAGGTTTGGCAGTGAACTGTATGGTAGTAACACAGCATTTTATTCTAGCAACTTTCCAACATTATACAAGCAATGTTTAAAATGCATCCCTGGTTTTTGGGCTTTTGTCCCCCCCACAATAAACTTTGGCTTTTTCCAGATTTCTTTGTGCTGCAAAGTTCAGAGATACAGCTGAGTGAGTAGATTTTACAAGAAGCTGAGAGCTGCAGGGGAGCAAAAGTTTAGTGCTGCTTATGCTCAGTCTGCTTATCTTGTTAATAGCACAACAGGTAATACACTTGCTTTTGATGCAGAAGGCTGTGGGTTCTACTCCCACAGTAGATAGATGCATTGCTGATACTTTACTTTGCAAAGGGGGTGGATACTGAACTCCTTTTTGGCGAAGATACCTAGTAACTATGAACCTGTTATTGTTTGCCATCCATTCCCTATTGCAATATTGCTCACTTATCATTTTTTTAGTGTAAGATAGGCAATTTATTCCTCAAGGGTAATGGGCACTTTATTTGTAGATGAAACAATGAAATACAAAGTTGTTTGCTAGCAGCAGCCTCTTCATTAGTTACAGATCTCTTTAATGTGGAATTATTTAGATGACTTTTACTTCAGAGATTGTGCACATGTACTGATACTGGTGGACTGTAGAAGTTTGAGTAGACTTTTATGATGGAAATGTTCTGAATTGGGCAGTTTTGTCATTACTGTTGCATGCATTTTGTTTCATTGTTTACTGGAAAAATTTCAAAACAAATTTAAAACACCCTCTAAAACTGTACTGTATTGTTCAAGGAATATAATTTAATACATTCAGGAAGGTGTATGAAAGAGCATGTGTATGTTTCGTGTGCAAGGGGCCTGTGATTTGAAAACAGTCCAAACTCAAAGTTAATCTGCCACTGGCAAAATGTATTTTCTTTGAATGTGGGTTTCAATGCTGTTTCAGTGAATGTGAGTTTTCAAGGGAAGAGAAGTTTTAATGCTAAGTCTGTTTTCATTGTGAGACTGCATTGCTTTGTTTAACAGATATGATATCTATTAGTGTTTGCGCTGTAAAATGCAAAATAAAACTTTCAAATGAAGTCCAGATCATCGCAAAAGTAAAGCAGTATGCACATTAGTGTTTATGTTTTTTGTTTTTCGGATTTTCCCGGTTAGTGTTTATGGTAAATGGGGTGAAATAGCCAAGTAATGGTTCATTGGAATGGCTGTAGGGGGGGAAGCTCCATTTGACCATGATTTTGTGAGGGGGGGGGAGGGCAGCAAACTCAGACAGCCCCGGCTGAACTATACCTCTCAACTCTCCAGATTTTTGCAGAATGAAGAGATTTTTGCTTCTTATTTTTGGTTTGTTCCTCATAAAGGTTGTGGTTTTCTGACAAATCATTTAGGAATGAAGTCACTAAATGTCTAAACTGTCTCAGTTTATACAAGAGCAATTTTTAGTACTGTTTCGAAGTTCCCCCAATATATTTGGCCTTGTCCATATTTCCTGCATTAACAGGTTGAGAGGTACGTGCAAAGAAATTGCTTTATAGAATTAGGCATATCCAAACCTCTCAACTGTACATGATTTTGGTTCAAAATGTTGCTCTTCCCCTAATAATCTCAACGCAAAATGGCAATTTTCGAAGAAAACATGGAGGGTTTACAATTAATAAATAACTGTAATAATCAGTTATAGATTGCTTTTATTTCAGAAATGCATGTAGATTCTTTTATTTTGTCAGCTGCTCAAGTTAGCAGTACTAATATTAAAAAGTGTCCCTTCTTTGCAAGTTCCCAGCTGTATTGTGTGGCTATTTTATATTTTTGAATCACATTTTTGGTCCATTGTTCATAAAATTGTGTTTTTTTTGGCAAATTAGTGACAAATCATTGTCGCAAATTAGTGGCAAATCATTGTCGCCTCACAATAAGACGCTATCCGGTTCGATTCTCAGCTAGAGTGTCTTCTGCATGGAGACATGCATGAATGGGCGTACCTTTGTTGAAGGTTGTGCGTCAGGCCTGGCAAGCCGGTACGTAAAAATCAACTGCCAATCATTAGCGGACCGGAGTTCCGCTGTGGTGACCCCTAACCGGGAAAAGCTGAAAGACACAAACACAAACAAGTGGCAAATCATTAAAGACTGAAGTAAGAAAATAATGACGGACATTTCAGTTTCAGATTTCATACCCTTCAGAAAATTCATATTAATGCAAGACCTACTATTCTATTATCTTTCTAAGTTTATAGGAGCAATATTTAAAAATTGTCCTTATTTTTGAGCCTTTTTCCCACTTCTATGTATGGCTTTGTCCAGATTTCTTGCTCTGAGGTTGAGAGGTATGACAAATGTGTCAGGGCCATCGCAGTCAGCCAAAGACATTTCAAATTGAGACATATTTGTTGCACCCCACTCCCCTATGTAGTGACTCTGGATGTGTCCAAGCAAGGCAAGGAACAGTATGCAGTGTAAATGTGCACATAATCCCCCCATCCAAGGTAGACACAAGTACTACAATGGCTTTTCATCTGTCCTTGATTTTGCAGAATGTTCTGGTTTCTGTCATATTTTTATACTGTTGATTTATGCTTATTATTCAGAAAGTGCCTGTTGCTCTGTGTTTAAGTAGCAATGCTTTAACGACCATCTGGCATAGCTCTCAACCTTCTATCTTCAAAATGAGGAACACTAGCCATCATAATGTGGAACAAATGGGCAAAATGTGGAACACATACTAATGGCTTACTAACAACTTCTACTAGGAAGGCCATAGGATGGTTAAAATATGTGGGTTTTACTTATAAAGACGATCTTTTACTGAATTAATATGATTCATTACTATTTACCATGGATTTCACTTTAAACAATTTCTAACACTGAATGTGTGACACAGCCTTTCAATGTGGAACTTCAAGTAACTTCAAGGAACATGAACTTTTTAAGACCCCAAATGAGGCACATTCCTCGTAATGAGGTACACTTGATAGGTATGCCATCTGATAAGCTTGTTTGAGATTGTAAGATGCAAGTAAGTTTTAATAAGCATACTGTTAAAGAATTGCCAACATTGAAAGCCTTTCTGTTGTTGCCATGCAGAGAATACTTACATAACTAGATAACATATAAGCCTTGGGTATTGAAATGCATATGACAGTATTTGTAATAAAGGACAGGATTACATTATTTTAAGAGCTCATTACAGGCTTTACCTGCAAACTAAACAGAATGCCAATCTATCATGTGTGGTCCATATCCTGTGCAGTAATCCTTTAAGCAATGTATGTTGAGCTTGTTTCCTGTTTGCTTTTCATTTTTTACTTTGATCATGTTTTCCCCATGAAACAAGTAGATAGTTGTTGTCAGGCAGCAGGTCTTTTTTGGATAAGAAACATTTTTACAAGTGGGGGTATCACAGAGATTGCTACTTTCAGCATGTTACTTGGTACTTTAATAAAGCTGAATATAAATTATAATTAGAACCGCAGTGCAAGGAGAAGTGGTTTGAGTTGAGTGCTGCTTGTTTTTTTATACTTGATTTTAACTGGCATTCCAGTAATGTATTTAAAAAGTAATTTATTTTTTCATGCCTCACAACCTTTTTGTTTGAATCTAGATATTAAGTAAGCTGCCATAAAGCCAATGGATTGAAATATTTTTTTTCTTCTACACTTTCCTTTTTTCTTGATTGGACTCTCATAATGATAGCTTGGCACCCAGGGCAGCTTATTTAATTAAAGTTATAGTTTTTGTGGTTTTGATCATAGCTCCTCCCCTTTCTAGTTGGCAACACTCATTGCCATTGACCCCACCCATTCAGCAGTCTCCTACAGCCCCCCTTTGATTTGAAGTCACCAGCCGCCACTGAGAATGGATATCAAAAAGTGAAAAAATGCTTAATCCTCATGTAAATATTAAAATGTATTTAGGACAAAGTCGAAAAAGAGGGAGAAAGGTTTTTAAGAAATCATACCGAAGATGGAAAAAAGAGAAGGGAATCAGAATAGCAAAAGTCTTCAATTGATGCCATAATGATCACCATGTTGGCTTCCTTCTGAAAAAAAAAAGACTTTTATGCACGCGATGGATCTGATATATCTTATCGCAATGTCCCTCAATACCCTAACATTTGTATACCTCTCTAAAATTCTAGACTGTCAGCATCCAGGTTGTATAGTGAGACCATTGCCAGAAGAGGAAAATACAAAGAGAGTAAGCTAGTTTTAATAATTCAAAACAAATGAAATAGATAAGCCAAGATCCAATTGAAAAGTGGAAATGACTGATTCCTGGAAGGCACTAGATCAGATACACTGGCTGCAACAATACAAGGTGTCCGGTTTAAAGACATATGTCTCAGAATGCAGGAAAAATTTTAAAATAGCACCAGCGTAATCGACATGATTTAAAAATGAGCAGGGAAACCCCAACGGATTTCAAGTCCAACGCTTAAACCACTCAGCCATGATTACATCACCCAAAGCTATTTTACATAGAAGACAGACATATTTCCCTAGAAGTAAATCTTAATGGTGTTAGTACAGAGCTTTTCAGATCCTGGAATCTTCAGACTGCAAGTGTCATGTATTGCCACACAGTAAACCAAAGCAGTTAAACATACCTTGGTACATGAACAGAAAAATGAATAGTCCAAATGTTGTGTTGAGTATGTACCAGGATGAAATAAAATTTTGAGAAGAGAGGCGACACTTCCCACAAAAATCCAGATTCCAAGATGCAACTGCAAAAGTGACCACATTACTACTGAAATGCAGAAAAAAATGTTCCATGGCATATTGTTCTTTCCACTTTCTTTCAGAGTAAGTCTTACTTGAATCCAGAACTTAAACAACATTGTTTTATATCAGAAGCCTTTAGGGGCTTTGCATGGAGAATAGCCTCAATATTGAATAATGTTCCATGTTCCAGTCAGACCCTCTACGTAGGAGGTTTACATTATGAGAATCAGCACATGAAGCTTTTCCTACTTTTTCCCCATATATAAATGGATCTGGCAGTCATAGGGAAACCTTATTATTGAGGTTCAAAAAACAAATTTGAACATATATAGACACAAAACATGAGCTGATCAACCTATGAATTGTATGAACTGATATACTTCTGATACCTTGACAATGCGATATGCAGGAGAATCTGTGTGAGGGGTTTTCTTACCTTTCTTTAGAAGATGCCAGCAATTCTCCCAGGTCAACTTGCTTCTCTAAAAGACTGAAACACCTGACAATTGCCTAACAAAATACTTAAGTGACAATGCTATAGCATCATCTGTTTCTTTTCTGATTTTTCTGTTTCTGTTTGAGAGCATGTGTACTTGGCCAAACATTTCTGCATATGCTTTTATCCTTTTTGTGCTTCTGGAGGGTAAAAATATTGGCTGAAATACCAGGAATAGTATAATGCCCTCTATTAAGGGGCAAGAAAGGGACATTTTATTTTTTTTTTGTCATTATTAAAATCTAAAGGCATGCTGGTTCCATGGTGAAATAGTTAGCATTCTGAACTCTGAATCCAGTGATCTGAGTTCAAATCTCAGTGGAACCTGTTAAGAGCTTAAGTTTTGTAATTTCTTTGGCATTATTTAAGTATCAAGGTAGATTGGAAACAGTTTTATTGAAATCACACCTGTTCATCATCCTTTGAAGAATGGATATCAAAAAGTGAAAAAATGCTTAATCCTCATGTAAATATTAAAATGTATTTAGGACAAACTCGGTAAAGATGGAGAAAGATTTTTTAAGAAATCATACCGAAGATGGAAAAAAGAGAAGGGAATCAGACTAGCAAAAGTCATCAATTGATGCCATAATGAGCACCATGTTGCCTTCCTTCTGAAAAAAAAAAGACTTTTATGCACACGATGGATCTGATATACGTTATCGCAATGTCCCTCAATACCCTAACATTTGTATACCTCTCTAAAATTCTAGACTGTCAACATCCAGGTTGTATAGTGAGACCTTTGCCAGAAGAGGAAAGTACAAAGAGAGTAAGCTAGTTTTAATAATTCAAAACAAATGAAATAGATAAGCCAAGATCCAATTGAAAAGTAGAAATGACTGATTACTGGAAGGCACTAGATCAGATATACTGGCTGCAACAGTATAAGGTGTCCAGCTTAAAGAGATATGTCTCAGAGTGCAGGAAAGATTTTAAAATAGCACCAGCGTAATCGACAGGATTCAAAACTGTGCGGGGAAACCCCAATGGATTTTGAGTCCATCGCCTTAACCACTCGGCCACAATTACATCACCCATGGCTTTTTTCCATAGAATACAGACATATTTCCCTAGAAGTAAATCTTAATGACGTTAGTACAGAGTTTTTCAGTTCCTGGAATCTTCAGACTGCAAGTATCATGTATTGCCACACAGTAAACCAAAGCAGTTAAACATACCTTGGTACATGAACAGAAAAATGAAGAGTCCAAACCTTGTATTGAGTATGTACAAGGATGAAAAAAAAATTTTGAGAAGAGAGGCGACACTTCCGACAAAAATCCAGATTCTAAGATGCAACTGCAAAAGTGACCACATTACTACTGAAATGCAGAAAAAAATGTTCCATGGCATATTGTTCTTTCCACTTTCTTTCAGAGTAAGTCTGTCATGAATCCAGAACTTAAACAGCAATGTTTTATGTCAGAAGCCTTTAGGGGCTTTGCATGGAGAATAGCCTCAATGTTGAATAATGTTACATGTTCCAGCCAGACCCTCTAAGTAGGAGGTTTACATTATGAGAATCAGCACATGAAGCTTTTCCTACTTTTTCCCCCATATATAAATGGATCTGGCAGTTT